>NC_138768.1:197910134-198161860 GCF_965119305.1 Pelophylax lessonae
GCAGTCCAGGCAAAACCTAACAAACGCTAAACCTGCTCTGTGCCACATTCTTACCCAAATCTATCTAACTCTGAAAATCAAATAGTGTGTACTAAGCTTTAGAATGAGTGACCCAGGGAGTGTGGGATTTGTAGTTTACTAGGAAGTTTTTCAGGTTTTGCATTCCATTCAAAGGGTATGAATTAACCTGAGCAGTGGCATTCTGCATGCTTCATTAAAACTGCTGACATAGTAATGTGAGGAATTACTATAGGCTGTGCATATAGTAACAAATGACACAATGAAGCTACGTGATCCGTGTACATCTTATGGGGGTGAAAAACCCAATGTGCAGGCAGAAAGGTTTAAGCCTCGTACACACGCAATGATTGTTGGCCGACCGATCGGCCGTCTTTTGTCCAGTGTTTGTTGGTTGAAATGTGCTCTAGACTGCACACAAATTTTGTCAGCCAACAACAACCAACTTCAGAAGTGATGTCATGCGCTGGTTTACTTTCCGTGTGTTTTTTCTTCTCTGAGCATGCCCAGTCTTGCTCATCACATTTTTGTCTGCCGAAATCTGTACTGACTGAAGAACAATCGGCCGTTCTGGTGACGGCCAACAAAAATTTTATAGCATGCACACCAGATTTTGTTCGGCCCGAAAAGTCGCAGTCGGTTGTCGGAATCATCATACTAACAAGCCGACAATCGGCCCGATCGGACGTTGGCCAAAAATTCACGGCCAACAATCGCTGCGCGTGTACGAGGCTTTACATTGTCTTATCAAATATCTCTGTGCCCAAAATGGGCTTCAATCACATGTTAATCTAACAGGAACATGCTGCACGTTCCTATGTAATTCATAGTGTGAACCAAGCCGAAGGGATGTTGCCTATTTGGTTGACTTGGCACCTCCTAGCTGCTGTGTACGAAAATAGAATAAAAATATTGTTGTCTGGTGTGGCCCTGTTACATTGCTGGTCAGTAGGACAAGGACCCCTTTCAATTGGCAGCCAGTGGAAATCATGCCTTTGGATGGTTAGCAGTTACCTGCTCAGGAGGCAAATTTCTTGACTCAAGGAACTCCCCAGAAACTTCTGGAGTAACTCTGGTTGGAAGAGGCTGGTCTAGGTCCTCCTCAGTGGCACAGGTACTCTTTTTGAGCATTACTGTGAATGTTTTAGCTAGATATTTTAATAGCTTTGCTGATGTCATTCATGTTAATCATTTACATCTGTGAATGCACAGTTTTGGATTTTTCATGTACCGTGTATTACCGCTTTATTGTAGGTTTCTGCCATAATGAGCAAGCAAGCTGTCTGTCCCTGAAACACATCTGTGCTTCCTGCTTGGCAGGGTAAAATTTGTCACTCTCGTATTGCTGATATTAGGGTGTGCCACATGTTTTTACATTCCTAAGCATTTGCAGCAGGACACTTTTTTTTTTTTTTTTTTTTTTTTTTTCTTTTGTTTGACCTCCTGCTAAGTGATACTGTGCACTGTTCAATAAAATGATCAAGTGGTTGATGGGAGCACTGGAAATAAGTTACTCCATTGAATTGGTGTTCAGCACAAGCGGAAATATGTGTGGGATGTACATATTTAGACTGAAACCTAGTTCTATTGTTTAGTGCAGTCTGTAGAGATTTCTGATACACTCATTGCACTCATTTCTGATACAGTTTGGGTTTGGATGGAAATTGCTTATTTTGACTTTTTTTTTTGTTTTTTTTGTTCTTTCTTTGACCATACCAGTGCAGACAGTGTCCCCTGATCACTGCCACACTAGTGCAGCATCAGTGTTCCTAATCGCTGCCACCTCCGGACCAGTGTATGCCATCAATAGTGTTCCTGATCAGTCACCTCAGTATAGTGTCACCATAGTTAAGCCACCATACTTCCCGCAGAAACCACCTCTTGTGGTAGAGAATTCCACAATCTTGTAGCCCTAACAGTAAAGAACCCCCCTCGTTGCCTGAGGTTAAAACGCCTCTCCTCTAATCGCATTGTATGCCCTCGAGTCCTCATTCAATCCCTTCGAATGAACAGCTTTTTTTCTAAGCTGGGATCCCCATTGAGAAATTTATAAATTGCTATCGTGTCCCCCCTCAGGCGTCTCTTCTCCAGGGAGAATAAATCAAGCGATTGCAGCCGCTCTTCATAATTAAGGTCCTCCAATCCCCTAATTAGTTTAGTTGCCCTTCTCTGTACTCTCTCCAGTTCCAACACATCCCTCCTGAGGACTGGCAACCAGAACTGGACAGAATACTCCAGATGCGGTCGGACCAGAGTTTTATAAAGTGGAAGGATTATAGTCTTATCTCTGGAATACATCCCTTTCTTTATGCATGCTAATATTCTGCTGGCTTTGGCAGCTGCCGCTTGACATTGCATGCTGTTGCCTAATCTATCATCAACCAAGACTCCCAGATCCTTGTCCATTTTTGATTCCCCCAAGGGTTCCCCCCCTAAAGTGTATTGTGCTTTTATGTTTTTAGTCCCCAAGTGCAAAACCTTACACTTCTCCACATTAAACCTCATTTGCCATGTCGTTGCCCACTCCGTTATTTTGTCCAGGTCATTCTGTAGGATATCGGCTTCATGCTGTGCAGTTATTGCCCTGGCAATAACCAGAGCCAAGGCTGACAGCAAATGTTCCTGATCATGGCCACGCCAGTGCAGAGTTGATTCTGCCTCCCCCCTTCTACTGACCCTGTCCTGTTTATTGACCATGTTGCTGCCTGGACCCAATCCTTTGCCTGTCTTCTATCCATGTCTCTGCTTGCCATTTGAACTGACCCATCTGCATGTCCCACCAAATAAGTTCCTTTGAGACACCTGTCTCTGCACCCCCTGCAGACAACTGCACTTCTGGAACCCCAGGAACTTTTGTTCACCCTTTGTTAAGCCTCCAATACTTCCTTGTCATTGAACATTTATTTCCTGGGAGTAGCCACGTACCATTAGGCTACACTTGCCATGGCTGATGGGTACAGGGACTGCTACAGATGATGCTGTGACTCGTACAGAAGCGGATTTTACAGGACACTGTTTTTGATAAGATGGGTTGATTATAATTATACTCAAGATACAGTGTCCAGTAGATGATAATCAGTTTGAACTGAAAGTCTCACACTTGGTATCTCAGTACTCATGAGGAGTAGCGGGATGTAAGCTTGGTTACAAAAACAAAAAAAAGCGAAAGAATTGTAGTATGATGCATTTTTGCCTGAATATATTTTTAGTCCAGGAAAAATGTGCATATATAATTTTTTTTCTGCAGGAGCCTAGCATTTACACCCATGACCAGTGCATCAGGGCTGCAATGGTCAGGCTTATTCAGACGAGCCTTGCAGCTTTCTGCCTATACCTCCCATATAGGCTGTCTTTCAAAAGCTGCAGGACTTGTGAATCAATTACGAGAGCGCTCCTCAGCACCCTCACAGTTCATTCAGAACTACAAGCCTTTGGTTGCGATGCTGACAGTAGTTATAGTTCATTATTCGGAAACTGTAAATGACTAATGTGGCCATGTGGGTGCAATCTCAAACAGCCGTGCTGTTTTTGAATTTTGACAGACAGTATGGGGAGAAGATCCCTCAGCCTGCTGTCACACTGAGGGGGTATCGGGAACTGGTGGCTGGAGCTGGAATATGTTCCAAAAGGTGAACCTAGCCTTAAAATGCCACCAAAAGAAAGTTTAATCTGTCTCTACAAAAAATGACTTAAAATTCAAAGGCCTGGACAGGAAGGGGGTTTTACGTTGTTGGTCTCCAAGTGGTAAAATAATGCTGGTCCTGTAAAGAAGCCCATCTATACTTCGTGACTGTCCATGGCTTAAAACTCTGCTGCTTTATTGCTCCCTGGCCACTACAGGTATTCCACACTTCCTGGTGCAAATACCTGCTACTCCTGCCACATGCAGGGTTCCTTCCATTAGCACCTACTTTCTATCACTTAAGGACATGCTCCCCCTGGGTTGTAACTACTGCATACGGTGGGTGGAACTGAAATTTACACATACCTGGTTATGCTGAGAGAGGTTAAAGAGGATGAAGGTCCACTTTAAGTGTCCTTATGGTGACATGGTCTCTTTAATATATCCAGTATATCTAGCGTGTATGTACAGTATCTCACAAAAGTGAGTAAACCCCTCACATTTTTGTAAATATTTTATTTATATATTTTTATGTGACCACACTAAAATTACATTTTGCTACAATGTAAAGTAGTGAGTGGTACAGTTTGTATAACAGTAAATTTGCTGTCCCCTCAGAATAACTCAACACATAGCCATTCATGTCTAAACCGCTGGCAACAAAAGTTACTACACCCCTAAGTCAAAATGTCCAAATTGGGCCCAATTAGCCATTTTCCCTCCCTGGTGGATGTCGTGACTCGTTAGTGTTACAAGGTCTCAGGTTTGAATGGGGAGCAGGTGTGTTAAATTTTGTGTTATCGCTCTCACTCTCTCATACTGGTCACTGGAAGTTCAACATGGCACCTCATGGCAAAGAACTCTCTCAGGATCTGAAAAAAATTGTTGCCCTACATAAAGATGGTCTAGGCTATAAGGAGATTGCCAAGACACTGAGCTGCAGCACGGTGGCCAAGACCATACAGCAGTTTAACAGGACAGGTTCCACTCAGAACAGGCCTCGCCATGGTCGACCAAAGGAGTTGAGTGCATGTGCTCAGCCTTATATCCAGAGGTGGTCTTTGGGAAATAGATGTTTGAGTTCTGCCAGCATTGCTGCAGAGGTTGAAGCAGTGGGGGGGATCAGCCTGTCAGTGCTCAGACCATACATTGCACGTTGCATCAAATTGGTCTGCATGGCTGTCGTCCCAAAAGAAAGCTTCTTCTAAAGATGATGCACAAGAAAGCCTGCAAACAGTTTTCTGAAGACAAGCAGACTAAGGATATGGATTACTGGAGCAATGTCCTGTGTTCTGATGAGGCCAAGATAAACTTATTTATTTCAGACGGTGTCAAGAGTGTGTGGTGATAACCAGGTGAGGAGTACAAAGATAAGTGTGTCTTGCCTACAGTCAAGCATGATCGTTGGAGTGTCATGGTCTGGGGCTGCATGAGTGCTGCCGGCACTGGGGAGCTACAGTTCATTGAGGAAACCATGAATGACAATGTGTACTGTGACATACTGAAGCAGAGCATGATCCCCTCCCTGGGCTGCAGGGCAGGATTCCAACATGATGACCACTGCCTTGCTAAAGAAGCTGAGGGTAAAGGTGATGGACTGGCCAAGCAGGTCTCCAGACCTAAACCCTATTGAGCGTCTGTGGGGCATCCTCACACAGAAGGCAGAGGAGCGCAGATTCTCGAACATCACCAGCTCCGTGATGTCGTCATGGAGGAGTGGAAGAAGACTGTAGTGGCAACCTGTGAAGCTCTGGTAAATTCCATGTCTAAGAGGGTTAAGGCAGTGCTGGAAGATTATGGTGGCCACACAAGATCTTGACACCTTGGGCCCAATTTGGACATTTTCACTGAGGCACCTTTCACACAGGCAGACCGTTCAGATCTGCCTGTCAGTTTTTTTGGCGGATCTGAACGGACACCCCATGCATCTCTATGGGGCATCGGATGTCAGCGGAGACATGTCCGCTGACATTCGATCTGTCAAATCTGGACAGATGGGATCAGATGAGAACGGACAGACGGTCTGTTCCCATACGATTCCCCCATTGAGAACAGCGGGGACCTGACAGCTGTGTCTCCGCACACAGCGCGGAGACACAGCTGCCGTCTGCCTGCTCAGCTGGGGATCGGCAGATCGATCCCCCGCTGATAAAAACGGACTCCGTCTGATGGACTCCCTGTGCGAAAGGGGCCTTAGGGGTGTACTCGCTTTTGTTGCCAGCGGTTTAGACATTAATGGCTGTGTTGAGTTATTGAGGGGACAGCAAATATTTTATTATATAGGATTTATATAGCGCCGACAGTTTACGCCGCGCTTTACAACTTGAGGGTAGACAGTACAAATACAATACACTTTAAAACAGTAGGAATCAGTGGGCCCTGCTCATTAGAGCTTACAATCTATACACTGTTATACAAGCTGTACACTCATTACTTTACATTGTAGCAAAGTGTCATTTCTTCAGTGTTGTCACATGAAAAGATATAGTAAAATATTTACAAAAATGTGAGGGGTGTACTCACTTTTGTGAGATACTGTATATGTGGCAGTCTGTCAAAAAAGATGGTTAAGACATACATTTTCATCTTACCACTGTCATTATCTTCTCTGCTTAAAATGGCATTCTGAAAGATTTTTATGGTTTTCCTATGAATGGAAGGAATCTGCTTAGAGCCTCAAATTTAGAGTAGGGTTTATAGGAAAATAATTTTTGTAGTGTTTTTTTTTTCCCCACCTCTGTTTAGTAAATTTGTGTGTAAATATAAAGTGCCGGTTCATACTAGGTCGCTCCGACTTAGGAGGCGACCTGTGAAGTCGCGTGCAGCGCGACTTCGGCACTACTTGCACGGACTTCATAAAATGAATGTCAGTGCAAGTTGCCTCCAGGTCACCCCGAAGTAGTACAGGACCCTTTTTCTAAGTCGGAGCGACTTGTGTCGCTCCTATTAGAACCGGTCCTGTACTACTCAATGACCGCGATGGTGCACGACTTGCCAGGTTGACCAAGTCGCCTGACAAGTCTTATTAGTGTGAACCGGCACTAAATGTACAGTATATGTTCTTGAAATTAAATGGGGCCAGTGCAGCTGGTTAGATCTGATTTACTATGAATCTCTCACACCCCGTTCACATTGAATGTGGCTTTGAAATGACGCTAGTTCAGCGTGATTTCAAAGCCTTCTGTCAGTGCAATTTCATGTGCTGGTTGCTGACATCTGTGCGACTTCACACAGAGGTCTATGCAAGTCGCACATGAAATTGCCAAAATAGTGCAGGAACCTTTTTCAAATCAGTGCAGGTTGGTCGCCTTGCTTCGAACAGTTTAATAGGCACAAATAGGGTGCGACTTGTGGTTTGACAGTTTAAATTTACATGACCTGTTGCATTGGTTTGAACGGGAGCCAAATCTTCCTAATTTGTCTGTACCTAAAATGTGTTAACATGGCTGTTGTACATTAGTCATGTTAACATTCTGATACCGTTGGTTTTAAACTTGCGAATGGGGAAGTTTGTGATTTATCCGTGGGAGGCGCAGCGGGGATCCATGTGAAAAGGTGCTGACAGGAAGCCCCATTTGAAAGCAATGGGAGTGTGACAACGCCTGCTGCTATTTGCATCTGTTCCAATCACTCATGCAGCATTTACCTGCGGATGATAAGTTAAGGCAAATGTTGAGCCAGCCTTTAGGCTGACCATACATACGTTATTCAATCGTCTTGTGCAATTTTTCTTTAGATTTACCAAAATCCATATAATATGAGGTCAAACCTAAACAACATTTTTAGCTTTTATGCAATCACACGCTCTTGCGCTACATATTTTTATGTGTGTACCCAGCGCTGTCTAACCATAAAGTGCTTAAAGTGGAGTTCCACCCATTTTAGTAACTTTAGATGTATGGAATTCCCTTTAAAACTACTTTTACCAATGGAAACTTTTTTTTTTGCTAGGAAATACCTTATTTTCTTCTTTATTCATCCTCTCCTCACTTCCGGGTCCGGCCTCTGATCGGCGATTACGTCATTCGGCGATTGGCAGGGGGTGCTGGGATGTATCTCATGGGATGATATCTTGCATTATTACACAGGTGTCCTGAGCTGTACTGTATGTATTGGATTGAGGCCGTGCCCTGCCCCGCCTCCTCTCAGTGAGCGAGGACTGAAAACATTACATCCTCAGTGAGCTCACTGAGAGGAGGCGGGGCGGAGGTGGGGCAGGGCACGGCCTCAATACAATACATAAAGTACAGCTCAGGACACCTGTGTAATAATGCGAGATTTCATGCCATGAGATACATCCCAGCACCCCCTGCCAATCGCCGAATGACGTAATCGCTGATCGGCGGCCGGACCCGGAAGTGAGGAGAGGATGAATAAAGAAGAAAATAAGGTATTTCCTAGCCAAAAAAAAAAAAAAAGTTTCCATTGGTAAAAGTAGTTTTAAAGGGGATTACATACATCTATGTAATCCAAGTTATAAATGGGTGGAACTCTACTTTAATATGCATCTCTATTCATCCTTTGTGCAGAAACTATGTTTAAATCGCAGTACATAGCACTTTTATTCAAAAAGTATTATCAGTGCATAAATGGGCATGGAAATGACCTGAGAGAAATATGCACCTTACATCCCAGCAGCAGTCTTGTAAACACATTCCACATAGTTTGGGGATCATAATATTTTAATTTATTTTTTATTTTTTGCACTATATAATTGAAGGAAAATCTAAAGGAAACTGTACAAGACAATGGTATAATGTATGGGCAGCCTAACTGTCTATGAAGTTGTTTGATTTCAGGCTTGTTAGCTGGAGTAGGAACTTTGAGCCAAATCGGATGAGGCCTATCTGTACTGTGGTTTGAAGTCTGAAGATACAGCCAGCTGCCAGGAATGCTGACCTGTGTGCTCTCTCCATGATGATGTCTGAATTAGGCTGCGATGCTGTGTGTGGCTTTCATGGGTTCTTGGAAAGGTGAAACAATGCAGGTTCAGGTTAGGTTTCAAGCAGCATTAGTACATTTACAGCGTGACTGTGATCACATTTCTTTTTATATTCACCGGCCTCAGTACTTCTTTTATGTGCTCAATCAACTTTCCTTCAACAATAACTTTCTTGTACGTGACACAGCTAGCTTCTGTTATGTATGTTTTCTTTCTACAGTTAATATGCAAATTTTGCTCATCCGACCCCTCTTAGCACTATGTAATAACGATTTGTGCTACCTTTACTAAACTTTGTACTACATCAGAACAAGTGTATTAATATTTTGTGTTCTGTGAATACATTTTTTGTATTTTTTTTTTTTTTTTTTTTTATTAAAAATGTATACATTTTTTTTCATGTGTTTACACGAGCAACTTGATATGTGGGTGCTGCTATTGATGACTTGTTGTACAAGGTGCCTTGCATAGGGCTGTTTGGCCTCTTTCACACCAGTGGACAGATTGGGTATGCCTGTCAGATTTCTCTTTCGTTCATTGGCGGACACAGCTCCTTATCTTGACAGTTGGGTTATGCTGCCCCCTACAGAAGTAGGACACTAGGCAGGAAAAAGCTTGAGTATGCCTATGGGACAGTCCCAGGGGGTATACTCCCACTCCGCTATAGGAATCCATTTTTTTTTTTTCTGCCTAGTCGGGAGTAAGGACCTAGTTCCTTGCTGGGATCTCTGGTCCTGGCAATTTTTTCCTTTTTTTAAATGGAATTCTTTTTGTTCCTGTGAGAATCTCTACTGTCAACTGCCGGACTGGGTGACTGACTGGATAATCTAGATCCAGGGGGTCCCTACAGTCTGGCCAGCGAGCGTGTGCAGGCCTCCACTCTGCGCTGGGTCAGCCGTGGCATAGCCCCACTGGACGGGGGCTGACCTGTGAGTTAAACGCCTCTCGGACGCATACGACCTGGCCTTGGCCTGAGTCTCGTTTCTCCTTGTCTACAGTCACCCCTATTCCGATGGAATAGTGGTCTGTCAGAAGCGGTGCCCGCCCTGTTCCTGGTATGGGAATTAGCTGTCCCACCGATCCTAACCTTGGAGGTTTTTGGGGTGGACGTAAGGCCCCTCAATCTGCTGGGATCAGGTTTGCTGCTCTTGGGGTCCCCACTGGGCCCCTGGGAGCCACGCCATTTTCTTGGGGCCTTTTTGTGCTGTGATCGGCGGCCATGTTTGTTTAGAGTCAGGGGCCATTTTAATGGGGGTTTCTCATTGAAATGGGCCATGTTTTTGAAGCTATATGGGTGGTGAGTCGGCGGTGGGAGCCCCTTCTCATCCCCCATTACTGATCAACGCATGGTGTGTAGATAGTCTGGTGATTTAAGCGCCTAGTCAGTGGTGGTGAGTCTTTGCAGGATTTTCCCTCCTGCTATAGCAGTGGTAATGCTCTGTGCTGGGCCCTGTGGTACCGCCGTGCGGTGGGGGGGGTGGTGTCCCTAGCAGTGTTACATTTTTTTTTTTGTGTAGGTCCCTCTCTTCACTAATGGATTCCCTAGAGCACATTTCCCCAATGGATCCCCCTCTGAGGCTGCCGGGGGCCTCCGGGTCCTATCAATTCCTGACTGAACTGACCGGTCCTTAGTGTCCAAAGTGGATTTGATCCTGGGAAAACGGGCTAGCAAAAAGCTTCCCCTGCCTTCACCTTCATCGGCCTCATCAGATCCTGGAGCTGCATGCTCAGGATGATTTCTCTGACCCTTTAGCCACGCCTGAAAAGGCGCTGGTGGATGCGCTGATTGTGTCAGTGCGTGAAACTTTAAAGATGGAGGATGCGGCTGATGCTGCGTCAGAGGCGCCGGTCCCTTTTGGTACCCACCGGCCCTCCAGGCAGCGAAGGTGTTATCTTTTCCCGCTTACTTTGATAATATTGTCACTAAACAGTGTGGTTGTCCAAATTGCACTTTTTTGCGTTTTTGTGATGCGGTATCCTTATGAGGATTCTTTGCTTAAAAAAGTGGACAGTCCCACCTGTAGTGGACTTGCTGGTTTCCAGGTGAAATAAAGCCACCTTCAATCCAGTTGAGGAGTCCCCGGCTTTTAAAGATCTGGCTGGAAGGTCGTCGGAGGCTCTGACCTGCCATATGTTCACTGTGGCTGGTTCAGCATTTAGGCTGGTATTTACTATTGCCCTGGTGTCACAAACTCTGATCAAGTGGGCTAAACTTTTATGCCGGGACCTGTAGGGGGAAAAGCTTCCCCCTGCCTTTACTGACCTGGGGCATCAATTGGTCCAGGGCCTACAGTTTTGTGTGTGATATGCCTCTTTTAGATGCGGTTCCCTTGATTTTTAGACTGCCTTTATCAGCAGTGGTCCTTAGGCGTATTATCTGGCTGAAATGATGGTCTGCGTATCAGACTTCTAAGAAGGCCTTAGCTGATCTCCAGTCTGTGGGGGACCGTGGGTTTGGAGCTTCCATGGATGACATTAAGGACTTCACGGGGGGGGGGGGGGGGAGTACTCTTCTTACGCAGCCTTCCAAGGGCAAGAAGCCCTGTTGTAGGTGGCACCTTTCTCCTTTGCTCATAAGAGGCCTTTTTGTCCCTCAGGGTCTCAAGACAAGGGATCTAAGCCCTTCAGAGCCTCCACTGGAGGTTCCAGGAGGACTTGGTCTGACAAATCACGAGTGCACTCTTCCAGACATGCGGACAAGGCCTCCTCTGCATGAAGGGGCCCCCTCACCTGTATTTGGGGCGGGGGGGGGGGCGTCTTCACTCGTTTCCGGATCTTTGGACCTCTCTGGTAAAAGACAAGTGGGTCTACGAAGTCATTCGGTATGGCTACATGATCGAGTTTTGGTCTTATCCGGAAAGTTTCCCCTTCCAACCTGTGCTTGTCCCCAGATCGCTTATGGATTCTCTTTGGGGTGGTTCTAGACTTGTTACTTCAAGGGATGATTGTCTTGGTTCCAACTTCAGAGCATTCTCAGGGGTTTTAGTCAACCCTCTTCAGTTCCCAGGAAGGAAGGCAAGGTACGTCCAATACTGGATCTCAAGGCGCTAAACTGCTTTGTGGGGATTTAGAAGTTCTGAATGGAGTCCATTTGCATGGTAGTAACGTCCCTACATCAGGGGGATTTTCTCGCTTCTATCGACATCAAGGGTGCCTACCTTTGCATTCCAATGGTCACCAGCGCTTCGTCGGCTTTGCTGTGGGCGAAGCAGCATTATCAGTTTGTGGCGTTAACCTTTGGTCTCGCCTCCACTCCTCGGGTCTTCACAAAAGTGGCTCCGGTACTAGCATTGTTGCATCAGCGAGTGATCCCGATTCTGGGGTACTTGGACGATCTTCTGCGACCGCAGTCTCCGACCGCTCTAATGGACAACTTGGAGATTACTCTGTGAACTCTGAGAGAGTTCGGTTGGATTCTGAAGCTTCAGAAGTCTGCTCTGGTTCCGTCCAGAAAACTGGACTATCTGGGTCTGACTCTGGACTCTGCCTCAGCCAGAGTGTTTCTTCCTCTGGGAAAAACTACAGAAATTGCAGGAGGCAATCAAGCTTCTCTTGTCCAGAAGATGGTCATCCCACCTGGGCTTGCATGCGGGTCCTGGGCCTGATGGTGTCTACCATCGGGGTGGTTCTGTTTGCACAAGTCCACATGCGATCTCTGCAAAGAGATCCTGGTGAAATGGGACAAGAATCCTCTGTGTCTCGACCATCCGATCCTGTTGAGCCAGGGTATGAGAGGGTCTCTGATCTGGTGGCTTTGTTTTAGGCACTTCGACAGGGAAAATCCTTCTCCCCTTGTACTGGACCCTTGTCACCACGGATGCCAGCTTGTCCGGGTGCGGAGGTGTCCTCGGCACAGATTTCTCAGGGGGTCTGGAGTCAAGACGGCCGGTCAATGTACTGGAACTGTGGATCACTGGACAGTTCGGTACGCATTCAATTGGACTATGTCATGGCTGTGGCCTATGTGAATTACCAACGGGGCACAGGAAGTTCCCTGGCGGCTCCGGAGGTAGCCGGTATTCCAAGGAGGGCAGAACGGTTTGTTCCAATTTTCTCTATTGTACACCTTCCAGGGGAGGAAAATTGGCAAGTGGATTATCTCAGTTGACAGGCGTTGGACCAGGGGGAATGGTCGCTTTATCCGGAGGTGTTTCATCAGCTGTGTCTCCTGTGGGGTATTCCCGAGGTTGACCTGTTGGCCTTTGGCCTCTCGCCTCAACAGGAAGGTACAGAGGTTTGTGGCACTGACTCAAGATCCTCTAGCTGACGCCACAGACGCCAGTATCGTCTGATTTACGCCTCCCCCCCCCCCCTTTAAACTTCTGCCAGGACTCCTGCGCAGGATCAAGGTCATTCTAGTGGCTCCAGACCGCCTCGCTGTTCTTGGTACGCTAATCTGGTATGGCTGGTCGCTGATGCTCCATGGAGACTTCCCCTCAGGGAAGATCTGCAGTCCAAAGGGCCAATCTTGCATTCTGCTTTACAGTCACTGGCTTTGATGGCTTAGCTGTTGAAAGCCAGGTGCTGAAGGATACAGGTTTTTCTGAATCAGTGATTCCTACACTGCTAAAGGCTAGAAAATCTGCCTCTAGGAAGATCTACCATCGTACTTGGAAGACTTACATTGCGTGGGATGAGTCTTTTGGGGTTCATCCTTGCTCCTACGGGGGTTGAGCTGTGCTTGGCTTTGAGTACCATCAAGGGCCAGGCTTCAGCCATAGCTGTTTTCATTCAATGTCCATTGGCCACACATTCCCTGTGGCACACTTTTATGCAGGGTGCTCCAGTGCGATCGCTATTTCTGCCGTGGGACCTCAATTTGGTGTCTTCTGTTATTCAGAAGTCTCCTTTTGAGAGTCTTCGGGAGGTTCCCCTGCTTAAATTGTTCCAGAAGGTGGCCTTTTTGGTGGTTACTTCTGCGCACAGGGTGTTGGAGCTGGTGGCGCTGTCGTTCACCCTTTACCTGGTGGTTCACCAGGCAATTTAAGTAAGCATCACAACCAAGTATGTTCATTGAAAAACACAGGACTAGCCGCTCAGGTAAAGGTGCTCTAACAGAGGTCGGGTGTGTGTCAGATCCGCAATCTTAGTATAATAAACACACAGGACGAAGGACCGCACTCTGACTTGAAAGAATAAATTAATATTTATTCATATCTGGTTGTTCCGTAACACAGACACATGACATCCACGACACAGATCAAAATGGGTTGACGCGTTTCACGAAATATTCTCTCAATCATAACCATTGGTTAAGCGAATATAATTTTGTGAAAAGCGTCAACCTATTTTGATCTGTGTCCTGGATGTCATGTCTTTCTAATTGAACCACCAGATATGAATATTAATTTATTCTGTCAAGTCGGAGTGCGGTCCTTCATCCTGTGTGTGTGTTATACCAAGTATGTTCATACTTAGTGTCTTGACTCCTGATATGTACATGCTTAGTTCAGATCAGGGACTTGGGCAGATATTAGGTGTGGATGGGTTACAGCCCCAGGTTATTTGCGATCTGTGTCCTCATTTAAAGAATTCCCCTGTCACTTTCTTTTGGGACAGGAAGTGATGGGACATTTCTAGAATGGGTACACGGAGTGCATCAACTTTTTTTTTTTTTTGTCCACCCGTGTGTCTTTATCGTCGTGTTCCTGTAGCATACTGAATTTTATTTGGTCTGCTGTCACAAAGACAGGTAGTTAGTTAAAATTTCCCCAATGGGATTTAGGACCGCAATAAATACAGTACTTTTTTTAGTTGTTTACTCTTCCCAAAAATGTAGATCATTGGAATGCTTTAGGATGACAGCCCAGAGAATGCACAATGGGTATTAATTTCATGATTGCCACCCGTGTTCAGGTGACAACTCTTAGGGGAGAAGTACCCTTACATTCAGTCCTGAAATATCTCCCCAGCGGGAGAACCATGCCCAAATCTTTCTAGAACTAAATAATAAAGTTTGGCTGCACCAGATAAACCATTCTTTTATTGTTTGGAGTTTTTGGATTTAACCCATTACCTTCCAGGTGCAGTTGTAAAACTCTCAATTACGAAATCCCCTCGGCACCTTTTAAAATTGGTGCAATTGGAGTTGCATCCTGGAGGGTGTCTGTACTGCAGTGTCTTGTAAGAAGGGGTAGAATTTTTAAAGACCTGAGCGGACAGAATCTCAAGCAGCTATGCATAGTAACCAATCTGTTTCTAGCTTTAATTTTCAAAGCTCACCTGAGCAAACAGAAGCTAGGAGCAGATTGGTTATCAAGGATAGCTGCTTCAGTTCTTATGTGCTACAGTTTATTTCTCGCAATGCTTTCATAGAAAATCTTTTTTGGCATCATCCCTCCCATCACTGGGTTTTCCTGTGCTTTGTGGCCATATTGGAGCAGGGCAGACATGGCCCAGAATTTTTCAGTTATCTACTTATTGCTGATTTACATGTGCAATAAAGAACCATTATTCATGATCTGTTGGAGGTTCTCATTTACCCTTCAAATAAACCACCAAAAAATGGTCTATTAATTAAACAATTCTGCACTGATGACAGTATGATTCAGTCCCACATACTGATGTGTGCACACAGGAGTATAAATGGTAATTCATTCTACTTTTTGCATATAAAATGTATTTGATTGACACGAGTATTGGTGGTGTAAAGGACAGCTAAGATCTGCTAAGGAATGAGTAGTGTGCAGCAGACTATGAATAATAACCCAGAGACTCTGTTGATTTAAGTAGTCCTGTCTTGGCACTGCCGTTCCAACTTGTGCTGACAGTGTCATTTCAACACTTTTGTTTTGTATTTGGCTTATGTGGTTGAATATGTTCAAGGAGTTTTGAGGGCTTTAATAGAAAGTAATGTGGTTCTAGGTAATTGAATGCATCATCTAGGTAGGGCAGTCTTGCATACAGAGGTGAAGCTTGAGGAATTTGACATTATTTAATTGCTGGATAGCTGTGACAAATCACTTTTTATTTCTCACGCACATTATTTTGTAGCCATCTCCATTATCTGCATTTTACAGATGGCGGGACTTAGAAACTATAGAACTGCAAGGAGACAATGGTTTGGTGTGCTGTATAATCTGCAGCAGCTACATAATAATTTCCAGCGCTGTGTTTTGGCCGTCCCGCTTCTGGTACAAAATGAGTTGGGCTGAGCGCTGCTCTATTTTCTGCATGAATAGGTTCCTCTGGCGGTGTATGATGTCACAAGCTTGATACTAAATACACTTTTTATATAGTACACACAATCGCATGTTTTGATGAAAGAAATGGCTCACTTGGATCAGCTTGATAAAAACTATTTTTAAAGTTCACTACAACCTGGAGTTGGGCTTTAAAGCAGGAGTGCTCAATCCATTGCCTTCTGAAGTGGCCCACGACCTCATGATCTGGAATGGCGGGTCGGTAAGCAAAGATTGCAATCAATGGGTTGCTGACCCATCATTCCAGAGCATCAGAGTTCCTGGAGCCGGTGCCTGCAAGAGAGGGAGCAGGAGCTGCAGAAGCCGCAGCTTCCTCTGTAGCTCCGGCTCCTGTCCCAGGTACAGTGATACCAAGTGCACTTTGTGTGGGACCTTTCTAGCAGCCTGAGTAAATGGAACATCAGTGTGGAAGCTGACTTATAAGGGGGCTCAGGACAGTAAGGGCTTGTGTACAGTTGTGTGCAGTTTGGGGGTGGTGGTAAAATCCCATAGTTCATTGTGGCCTGTGACTGGTTACCAAATCTCAAGTGGCCTTTGCTCTTCAAAAGGTTGAGCACCCCTGCTTTAAAGCCTATTAACAGAACAATGGTATGGTAAGCCTTTCAGAGGGGATGGGTGTTCTGGTGGTAACTGTACATAATAATTAGAGATGCCCTGAAATTTTGGCAGCAGAAACATATCAGCCGAAAATTGTGTTTTCGGCATTTTGCCGTTTTTAAAGAATAAAGTGCTGATAATGGCACCGAAAATGTGTCATTTTGCTGCAATTTTCCTATGCCTATGGTGTGTTTTTCATAGGTCATGTTACTCAAAAATCGCATCAAAATGCAACTCAGATGTGTTTATTGATCAGTGTTCTTCATTTTCAAGGCATTTCAACAGGGAGGTGTGTTTTTTTTTTTTTGTTTTAACGGACAAAAAGAATGCAGCAAACAAGATTTTTTAACACCACAATGGAAGCGCAACGACGAGTGTGAAGGGAATGTCCGACAATAAATTCATTTTAATTTATGACATTAATTAAAAAGTGAAAAAAAAAATATATATATATATATATATATATATATATATATATATATATATATATATATATATATATATATATATATATATATATACACATTTTTCTTCTTCTTTTTTTTTTTTTCTTTTAAACTCCATTTCGGCAAAGTACATCCTGCATTTTCGGTTCCGACACCAACATTTTCATTCAGTCCACCTCCTAAATAGAACTGTTTTTCCTGTTGGCTTGCTGCATTGCTTTTTATTCTTAATTACGTCACCACAACCAACGCACGTGCGTTGCAACTGTAACTTATTCCAGTGCGTTGTGATGCACTGTGATTATTATACAGGGATAGATGGGTATTTGTGTGGTTTCCCTGTAGACACTTTAAATTACCAACCATTCATTTCTAGATTTGCAGTAAAATCTCATGTGTATGTTTGCATCATACATCATTAAAGTGATACTCCTGACAACTTGCTAAAAAAATGTTCTTTAGAAAGGAACATACATTCCATATTAATAGTTATGCTAAGAAAATAAGTGTGTGCTGTAAATTGCCTCCAGCATTGCTCCTGTTTTGTTCTTGGACTCTGCCATTTTGCTGAATTTCAAGTCCCTGGACCAGTGAAGCGGGGTTAGGATCACGGGACTACAATACAACGAGGTGGGGGGGTTGAGAGAGGGTCAAGTGTAAGGTCACCTTTTAGATTTACCGTAAAGGTAAACTTTGTTTAGAATAGTGGGGAAGGGTTAGAACCTCTTTCAGTTGTTTTTGCTCTGTGCTGCCGTATTGGGTTGATTACTCCCATTTTCTAATGTCAGTGACAACATTTTATCTGGACAGGAGATGATGGAAAATCTCCTAGTAGGACTTAGTCAATAAAAACACATCTTTGTTGAAGGTCTGCACCCCCCACTGATTTTTATTGCTGTCTAGGTTCATATTGGTTATCCCCCTACCCCCCCCCCCCCCAGGGTGACCATGTCACATGGATAAGGAAGTAAGGGGAAATCTTTCTAGGAAGGCTGGATATAGCAATAAACACCTGACAGACCTTTCCCCACTTAAAAAAAAATGTTTTAGTTGGAGTTACCCCTAGGTGGTGTGCACAATATGAAGCATTTACTCTTCAAGTAGAAAAAGGCAAAAATTTTATATGATTTTAGTAAAAAAAAAAAAAAAAAAAATATATATATATATATATATATATATACATACCACCCCCCTTCCCCTTTTACACATTATAAAATGTTTGAAGCAGACATGGGTTCACTATGCCTTTTAACCTTTGGAAAACCAGGCCTAGCTTCACCTTATTTTACCTCCTTTCTCCGTCTTATGTTGTGAACAAGACCGATTGTGGCGTTAAAATGCATCATGTTTCTGTGGAACTAAACAACAAAGTCGTCTTTATCTAAATATATTTCTGCACAATCGGTTTTCTCTCAAATTGCTGCCTGTGAAAACAAGGCCTAACTCCACTAACTTCAAAGGTTTCATTTTCTAATGGTGTTTTCATGCCCTAATTAGCTCCTGAACTCCATATCTTTACCAAAAAATGAACAGGGCCATAACATTCCTTCTAAGCAATTTATTTGTGTCAATTCCAGTAACAAATTGTACACTTAATTCATTTTGCATTTTTAATAACTTCTTCATGCCTATAGGATTTATATTAACTTATTATTTTTTTGTAATTTGTTTTTCTTTGTGATTTTTCTTCTAGGTTTGACCCAGGACCCAGGAGGAATTACCCCACAGGATAAATTTCACTGTACCCAAGTCCCCAGTGGAAATAATTTGCGAATGGGATGAACCCGCCTTTGCTGAGTCCTCATCACCATCGAACAAGAGAATAACAGCATCCATCAGGGGAACTTCACTAGTTATGTTTCCATTTTTACAGCACCCAATTTGAGTTTGCTTGTTTTTAAAAAAGAATTCAAAGTGGAGTACCGTAAACTTGATATGGATGGCAAAAAGAAAGACAAAGACAAACCTGATGAAAGAATGGCCCGACCTAGTGGCCGATCAGGTCACAACACACGTACTGGCTCTTCGAACTCTGGAGTATTGATGGTCGGGCCTAATTTTAGAGTTGGGAAAAAAATTGGCTGTGGCAATTTTGGAGAACTGCGATTAGGTAAGATCTGTATCTGTCTTTTCATGGAAAACAAAGTGTGTTACTATAGCTGGATAGCGACCTAATCCAGGACACAGCATTTTGTTAATGTCTATTTGGCTGTAGATTGTAAGCTCCCATGGAGCAGGGTTTGATGTGCGCATATCTAGCTATCTCTATCTCAAAATATAGTACTTCTTGGATGCATTATAATAAGACAATACTTAAAATATACAATGGTTGAGTGAAATAAGTAGGGAAAAAAAAAACGATAATAAAAAAAAAAAAAAAATTATATATAGAAATAATTTTTTATTTTTTTCCACCCAATTGGATTTTGAAGCTAAACTGCAGCATACAACTATATACACAAATAAAAATACATATGCTAATGCTATTTTGTCACCCAAAGGATTTGTATTTCTGTCCATCCAGTTTTCAAATACACAGCTCTGCAACACAGCTTTAAAAATGTTTATGGCTTTGTAAAGCTGAACTTTAAAATGCTTTTTTTTTCCTCTTGAAATAACAAGTCATCCTTACCTGCTCTGTGCATTGGTTTTGCAGAGAGTGGCCCCAAGCCTCCTCTTCTGGGGGTCCCTGACTGGCGCTCCTTGTCTTCTTGGTGTACTCTCTTAGAAAACCGCTTGCTATGAGACACACCTGCGGGCTTGCTCAGTGCCATCTTAAGAGCATTAAAGGGCCCCGGTCAATGCAGTGCACTGGGACCCTGCCTACACAATCACCCACGAGAATAAAAATGCAAATTATCGATAAGGCAATATTTATTGGTACAGCAGTGCCAGGCTAATGACAGCTTCTAAGTTCAGCAGCTGGGTCCAGTTAAAACACACAAGGACGGGAGTCCGACTCGACTGTCCTGTGTGTGCCTGTTCCCGTAGAGGCGGACAGGCATTTCTGCAGTTTTGGGCTCCCTCTCCACGGCCCAAGTGGCCTGACAGCAGGGCAGGGCCGACAGGCACTTGCCACCTGCTAAGTTTGGCGGCGGGATGCACATGGGAATCAGGACTAATGCTTGGCTGGCTGGGCCTTGGTTGCTGGGCAGGTGGGGCCCCCGGGCAACTGCCCAGCGTGCCTATTCGGTAAGATGGCTCTGGGCTCGCTCCCATCTATAGACACACAGTGTGGGTTTTGACTGACAGCAGCAGGAGTCTCTTGCGAGAAGAGGAAGTGAGGGGGAGAAAAGTGCAGCTGGGCACAGTGCTGGATCCCTGACAGGCTCAGGTAAGTGTTTAGAGAGTGGGGGAGGGAAATACTGGGGTGTTTTTTTTACCTTAATGCAGGGGATGTATTAAGGTAAACACAGAGGCTTTAGAAGCACGTAAAAGTATAGCTAAGGCAACCTTCTTTTTTTTGTTTTGGTTAGAATAGAGAGGAATCTGTACACCTGTCAGATTCATTTTTTTTTTTTCTCTAGCTGTCTGTGCCCCCGTTTAGTAGGTTCCCCCCCCCCCCCTTTGTCCTAGTTCCCCTTCTCGCTGGGAGTAAAAGTGAAAGAAAAAACCCAAATTTTTGTGTTATCTGAGAAAGAGCGGACACTATCAAAAACCAGGGATTTCTTCATTTTGGAGAGATTTCCTCTTGCTTCCTGTTGTGGCTATGGGACAGGAAGTGAAGGGCAATCTCTTCAAAGAGGAGCCCCTGTAACTTAGAAGTTTTAATGCTAACTATGTGTTGCAGGGGAGAGTTTTCTTCTTTCACTGGAAAAAGAAGAAAAACATTCAGAATAAACATTGAATTTTGTAAGAGAACAGCACTCTGACACAAACAAGCAATATGGAGTGAAGAAAACAACCTGTTCCATGAACAGCAGTACACAGTTGCTAAAAGTTTAGGTATGGATAATTTTGCATAGTTAGTGGTCCAGTGTATATATGTGCCATACCTGTGGGATGCCCTTAGAAGCTGGAAATCACTGTATTGGCACAGCTACTACCGTGATCGCCATTAGTTTCAGGGTCCCTGCCAGGCAGCAGCCCCACTTATTAGTGAGCACAGGCAGTCGCTTGGTACAGCCATTATTTAGAGAACACTTTCTATCTTTCTGATAGAATGCTCTCTGATTGGTCGAGGTAAAGAGTGATGATGTAACAATCTCCTCATTCATCCAATCCGAGACTATTTTGCACTCGTTGAGGCAATGTAAAGTGTTTGACTAGAGCCTGTTCAGAGCAAACCACCTCCTGTGTTTACTAAGCAGCAGGGGAGCTGCTTAGCACAGGACCTGGAAGCTAGTGGGGATCATTGTAGATGTGCCTAGTACTGTGAATATTAGCTTTCACATGGATTAGACCGTTATTGCCCTTGCATGCTTACATTGGTGCAAGCTGGACCTGTATTTATCTCTCTCTGTGTGTGTGTGTGTGTGTGTGTGTGTGTGTGTGTGTGTGTGTGTGTGTATATATAAATATATATATGATCTCACAAAAGTGAGTACACCCCTCACATTTTTTGTAAATATTTTATTATATCATTTCATGTGACAACACTGAATAAATAACACTTTGCTACAATGTAAAATAGTGAGTGTACAGCTTGTATATCAGTGAAAATTTGCTGTACCCTCAAAATAACTCAAAACACAGCCATTCATGTCTAAACTGCTGGCAACAAAAGGGAGTACACCCCTACTTGAAAATGTCCAAATTAGGCCTAATTAGCCATTTTCCCTCCCTGGTGACATGTGACTCGTTAGTGTTACAAGATCTCAGGTGTGTTAAATTTGGTGTTATCGCTCTCGCTCATACTGGTCACTGGAAGTTCAACATGTCAACTCATGGCAAAGAACTCTGAGGATCTGAAAAAAAAATTGTTGCTCTACATAAGGATGGCCTAGGCTGTAAGAAGATTACCAAGACCCTGAAACTGAGCTGCAGCATGGTGGCCAAGAACATACAGTGGTTTAACAGGACAGGTTCCACTCAGAACAGGCCTCACCATGGTCTGCCAAAGGAGTTGAGTGCACATGTTCAGCGACGTATCTAATGGTTGTCTTTGGGAAATAAACGTATGAGTGCTGCCAGCATTGCTGCAGAGGTTTAACGGATGGGGGGTCAGCATCAAGTTGGATTACTGGAACCATGTCCTGTGTTCTGATGAGACCAAGATTAACTTATTTGGTTCAGATGTTGTTAAGCGTTTGTCGGCAACCAGGTAAGGAGTACAAATACAAGTGTGTCTTGCCTACAGTCAAGCATGGTGGTGGGAGTGTCATGGTCTGGGGCTGCATGAGTGCTGCCGGCACAGTGGAGCTACAGTTCATTGAGGGCACCATGAATGCCAACATGTACTGTGACATACTGAAGCAGAGCATGATCCCCTTTCTTCAGAGACTGGGCTCCAGGGCAGTATTCCAACATAATGGCCCAAAACACACCTCCAAGATGACCACTGCCTTGCTAAAGAAGCTGAGGGTAAAGGTGATGGACTGGCCAAGCATGTCTCCAGACCTAAACCCTATTGAGCATCTGTGGGGCATTCTCAAACTGAAGGTGAAGGAGCACAAATACTCTAACATCCTCCAGCTCCGTAATGTCGTCATGGAGGAGCGGGAGAGAACTCCAGTGGCAACCTGTGAAGCTCTGGTGAACTCCATGCCCAAGAGGGTTAAGGCAGTGCTGGAAAATAATGGTGGCCACACAAAATATTGACACTTTGGGCCCAATTTGGACATTTTAACTTAGGGGTGTACTCACTTTTGTTGCCAGCAGTTTAGACATTAATGGCTGTGTGTTGAGTTATTTTGAGGGGAAAACAAATTTGCACTGTTAGTGCCCGTTCACATACGAGCGACGCTACTTCGCACCGCGACCTCCGAGGTCGCGGTGCGAGCAGCACGCCGCGACCTCCGAGGTCGCGGTGCGAGCAGCGCGCCGCGACCTCGCAGCGGCCGCCACGGACTTCATAACATTGAAGTCTATGGCGGTCGCCTCCTGGTCGCCCCAAAGAAGCTCCGGACCCTTTTTCTAAGTCGGAGCGACTTGCGTCGCTCCTATTAGAACGGGTCCGCAGCTTCCCTATGGCAGGCGACCTACGGCGACCTGTGAGGCGACCAGGTCGCCTTAGTGTGAACCGGGACTTATACAAGCTGTACACTCACTACTTTACATTGTAGCAAAGTGTCATTTCTTCAGTGTTGTCACAGGAAAAGATGTAATAAAATATTTACAAAATGCGAGGGGTGTACTCACTTTTTGAGAGATACTATGTGTGCATATATAATTTATTCAGTTTTGCTAGGGTTAAAAAAAAATATATATAATAAATTTATGTATATAGATTTTATGAACTACACATCAGAGGCCCATTGTTATCTGTAACCAGGCAAGTGATTTCTCACTGAACTTAAGGTGGTTTGTAAACCCTTAAATATACAAAGTGAAGTGACTGGCCTCCGGTGGTTCAGAGTTGAAACAAATTGTTACGTAAGTTGTACCTGTTTATCTAAAGTCTTCTCTTCTCTACATCAATTCACAGTCCAGAATTTATACAGCTTGTCTGAGCTATCAGAAAGGGGACATGGAGATGAAATGACTGCAGAGCTCAGTGAGGGTTGCTCCATAACGAGAGCTCTGAGAGCTGACTGGAGGGAATGGAGGCGCCCCCCCCTCCACACAGCACACCGGGAACTTAGGTGATGCTGTTGATCACAGGCTGTGCTGGGACTACCTCGGATAACTTTTTTTTTTTTTTCTCTTGATGTCAGAAAAACTCGTCACACGTGATTAATGCTGATAGCCAAAGAACAAAGCAACAGACAGAAATTACACTCTGGAGTGCTCCTGATTGAGACAAGTACACACTATAAAGGGATATGTCTGAGGCTTATCCGTATGCAAGGGTTTACAACTTGGTCATAGAGTACTGATTAGTGCTCCTGCTGTTAATCTGTAGTCCAGTCCAAAAAGCAGGGAAAGCAGATCTTTGAGTGGCTGTAATCTATTCTGCTGATTTTTAGGTTGCTTGCCCACCAAAATGCAGGAAAAGTGAAAAAAATAAAAAGGGGAACATACCCCCCTGCTGACTGCAATATGTACATTTACGTTGGCACTTTGACGTGTTTTTTAACCTAGAAAAAAAAATAAAATAAATCTGTGTCCTTATAGCAGGTTAAACAGCGCAGTGCTTGTTCTGTCTAACCTGCCCCTCTGGAAACTGTAAAAACCTGGCTCATCCTGCCACTTCCTGTGTCCCCCTCTGTGTGATGACCACGATAATCATGACTAATGAGCCCTGACCACCGTGGTCAGCCTGTGTGCCTCTGTCATCTGTAGCTCTCATCTTTGCTCTACCTCCTCCCTGCCTGTCTGCTCCGTGTGTCTGTCTCTGCCCCCCCACTGCTGATAAAAAAAAGTCAAATGTCACTGCCAGCCCCTCTCTGTTAAGCTCCTATCCTGCACTGTGTAACTGCTTGTAAGAAACAATGCCTCTAAAAATCTTTTTGAGAAGTGTCTTTAGGTCTGTCACGTGATTCTGAGCCGCCATGATAATGCAATCCAGGGCTACAGCAGGAGGAGCTGAGCGGCTAGCTCGGCGGTCACGGGACCCCCCCCAGAGGGAGTGTTCGGCTCCTCCTGCTGTAGCCCTGGATTGTGTTATTAGAGCGGCCGGGAGTCACGTGACAGACCTAAAGACTCTTCTCAAAAAAGGTATTTTGAAGCATTGTTTCTTACAAGAAGTTATACAGTGCAGGATAGAGAGGGGCTCCCAGCAAGGCAATGGCTTAGGGTTACAAACCCTTTAAGTAGTTTTACCAGAATGATGCCTGCAACTACTGGCAGGCCGGGACTAAAGCCAGAGATTCCGTCAGCTTACCATAGAGCTGATTGGGGACTAGAAGGTCCCTGATCATCTCTATGCTATATGAAACTGGAAACAACGAGTATTTCATCACTTAAGCTTTCAGCTGTTTGTTTACCAGCCATTACTGGCAAGGGAAAGCTTTAAATTGAACCTACCTGAGTTTGATCTGAAGCTGTCAAGGTCAGAGGAAAGACCTGCAGGCTAATAGACCCCAGATCTCTCAGTAAAGAGTACCCGTCACTGCCTTTGCTCTCACAATGCATTTTTACATTCCTTGTGATAATAAAAATAATAAAAATATTTTTTTAAAAGGACAGTGTAAAAATAAACATCATGAAATTGCTGCACAAATACCGTGGGACATAAAAATAACCGCCATTTTTTATTCATGGTCTCTGTTAAAAAAAATGTCTTTTGGAGGTTGAGTAATTTTCTAGCAAAAGAGATGATTTGTACATGTAGGAGAGTCATGTCAGAAATGGTTAAATTGAAAGCAAACTAGAGGTGATATTGAAGTTCCATAAGCTTCATGTTGCTAGCTTTGAAATGACATGGAAACAAAGTGTCTTGATGTGACCTAGTTCAGAAGAGAGTAACAGCTGACATGCTTTACAGATCTTTACTGCTGGCACCTTCCTAGCTAGATAATTTGGCAGTGCAACCAGATAAGCCTGTGTGTAACATTTGTGTATCCACCTATCTCTGCCCTACATGGCTGTCTGCAAATTTATAATAACACTTTGTATATCTAATGGTTCTCAATTCTTCTTTGAGTCACTTGAAGGGGAACGAAATTCTGGAAGCTGTGCACAAATAAGCAAGCAGAGAGCAAAGGACTATTCGCCAGTATTGCCTGTTGTCCTGTTGCTTAACCACTTTACCACCGGAGGATTTTGCTGTCTTACGTATGGGCAACTTTTTGCGATTCGGCACTGTGCGAATTTAACTGACAATTGCGCGGTCATGCGACGCCGTACCCAAACTAAATTTACGTCCTTTTTTTCCCCACAAACAGAGCGTTCTTTTGGTGGTATTTGATCACCTGTGCGATTTTTTTTTTTTTTTTTTTTTCTTTTTGCGCTATAAACAAAAAAAGAGCGACAATTTTGAAAAAATAACATTATTTTCACATTTTTTTATATGAAATTCCCCCCCCCAAAAAAATGTAAAAATCAAATTATTTTTATCATTTTAGGCCAATTTATTTTCTGCTACATATTTTTGGTAAAAAAAAATCGCAATAAGCGTATTTTGATTGGTTTGCGCAAAAGTTATTGCGTTTACTAAGGGAAATATTGCTGTCGTTTTTGGTGTTTTTTTATATTAACGAGTAATGGCGGCGATCTGCGATTTTTTTTTTCTCTTTTTTTTTTTTTGCGGGACTGCGACATTGCGGCGGACAGATCGGACCCTTGACTGACATTTTTGACACTTTTGGGGTTACCAGTGACATTACTACAGTAATCCGTGCTATACATATGCACTGTTACTGTAAAAATTACACTGGCAGGGAAGGGGTTAATTTTATTGGAGAGGGAGGGGTTAATGTATGCATGGTGCTTACTGACGTGTGTGGGGGAGGTGACTGAGTGACTCAAGGACAGATCCAGGGTTCAGCTATGCTGAACACTGCAATCTGACCCTGCCTGTCACTTCGGAGATCCGCCCGCTTTGTTTACACAAGCGGGCGGATCTCCAGACTCGATTCCCCGACGATCGGGGAAGAGCAGCGGCGATCGCCGCTGCCCCTCCCCTGGCCCGACTCCCGCTGTGACTGAATACAGCGGGAGCGAGCCTCTGGCGGCGCGCGCGCGCCGCCGAGAAGGGGGAGTGTCTGGCGACGTAGGTCTACGTCGTCAGACCTACAACAGCCACTTTGCTGCAGTAGTGCTCTAGTGAGCAGATGGCAAGTGGTTAAGCCTTGCATATCTGTGGGGGAGAGCATATGGATTTGTAACACGCGTGTGACACAGTATTCATATGCATGTCCATTATTCTTTTAGTTGCGTTTCTTTAATTAAAAAGAGAAAAAAAACAAGACCACAGTAATCAGGGTTTGTCGGTGTCCGTTTTACTGTCATAGTTACAAACATTCTTTACCAAGTGGTTGTAAATATGCCACCATGGTGGTAACCACATGTATTTTACGGACTCATTTATTCTTTCAGCGGAGTCCTTGATCTCAGTGAGATCTCAGTCAGTGCGTCTCGATAAAGTCCTAATGTTCAGTGGCCAGTCTAATGCATTGTAAACGCAGGAGGTTGGTTGCTCAGCACAGGATCCATTCAGAGGATACAATTGTAATACAGCGCTTGCCAATAAAGCATATAACCATAATGTGCTCACAAAAGTAAATATAAAAAAAACATATATAAAGTCTTTCAAAAGTTCTCATATAAAGTGCTCAAGTGCTCCAAACTCCATTAACAAGATGCTGAAGTGCTCCCTGTAAACATGCTGTGAATTGTGCCACACTCCCCTCTCCTGTCCCCACTCACCAGAGAGAATGGACCCACAGCTTTTCAGTCTGAGGGTCAACCAAACTTGTATCTGGTGTTGTGGATAGCAGGACTCTTGGCGTTAAGATCCGCTCTCACCAATAATACTCTTGGGGCGGCTTTATTATCCTCCAGGCCTAATAAAACAAGATATTGCTTTTAGTGAAGTGCTGTAAAATTAATGTGCACTAAATGCAAAGCAACTTAAAAAATTGGAAGATAAAAGCGGGCAACAACAATGAGGCGTTTCTGGGTTCGCCGCTATTCAGTGTGCGTTCCATGGAGGACGGAAGTGACACCATTGGTTTGACTGACCAGGAAATACGTCAACGCGTTTCACCCCTCCAGGGCATCATGTCTTTGAGATGTCCTGGCGCAGAGGCAAAACGCGTTGACTTATTTTCAGTTCCGTCAAACAAATGACGTCCCTTCCGTCCTCTGAGGAATGCACGCCGAATAGCAGCGAACCCGGAAGAGCCTCATGATTGCCCACTTTTTTCTTCAAATTTGCAATGCAGTGCAAAAATACAATAATTTTACAGTATTTCACTATGAGCACTATTTTGTTTAATTGAGCCTGGAGGATATTAAAGCCACCCCAAGAGTGACGGTGAGACCTGATCTTCACGCCAAGAGTCCTGATATCCGCAACACCAGATACAAGTTTGGTTGACCCCCAGACTGAAAAGCTGTGGGTCCATTCTCTCTGGTGAGTGGGGACACGAGAGGGGTGTGTGGCACAATTCACAGCATGTTTACATAGAGCAATTCAGCATCTTATTAATGGAGTTTGAAGAATTTCAGTACTTTATATGAGAACTTTTGAAAGACTAACTATATATATATATATATATATATAAATAAAAGCTTTGGGTGGTCAGCAGCTGCAGATATTTTGGAATCACATATACGTAGCACGATTTATTTGTGTTGTCATTCAGAGAATGATTTGCATTCTTTGAATGCATAGTGTTCTGTGATTGGACAAGGTGGAGAGGCAGCACAATGACATTGTAACCTCCTCCTCGCCCAATCATAGAATCCTTTTGCATTCATTCCGAAAATGCAGAGGATTCTCTGAATGGCACCTGTACTAAGCAGCCAACCTCCTATGCTCAGAATGCAGCAGGCTGGCTGCTTGATGTGGGATCTGGAAGCAAGTGAAGGTCGCTAACAGTGTGTCTGTGATTTCTAGCTTCTCGGGTCATTCAGTCAGGTATGGTATATACTAGAGCTGCATGATTCAGGATAAAATGAGAATCGCAATTTTTCTGCTTAGAATAAAGATAACGATTCTTTTACGATTCTTGGCGTAACATCAGCTTTCACATTATACAAAAAAATTGGTTTAACTTTACGGTTTAGTTTTTTTAAATTCATTAAAGTGTATTTTTTTCCAAATACAATTGCTTTTGAAAGACCGCTGTGCAAATACAGTGACATAAAATCTATACCAACCGCCATTTTATTCTCTAGGGTCTCTGCTAAATTAACTTATATATATATATATATATATATATATATATATATATATATATATATATATATATATATATATATATATATATATATATATTTTTTTTTTATATTTATTTTATTATATGTATAATGTTTGGGGGTTCCAAGTAATTTTCTAGCAAAAAAATACGTATTTTAAGGTGTAGGCAACAAGTGTTATAAAAAGGTTTAGTCTTTAAAGTGGATTCCACCCATTTTAATACGTTTAGATGTACGTAATCCCCTTTTAAAAATGCTTTTACCAATGTAAACTATTTTTAATTTTTTTTTGCAAGGAAATACTTTTTTTTTTCTTCTTTATTCATCCGCACTTCTGGGTTCGGCTGCCTATAGGCGATTACGTCACTCGGCGATTCGCCAGGGCTCCTGGGATAGCGGCGTCATGTATCCCATCATACCTTGCGAATCGCGTAGTGACAATCTCACATTATTACACCGGCACCAGCTGTACTCAGGGATGTATTGCTTTGAGTCCGCCTCCACCCCCTCTGTGTGAGCTCTATGGGATGTAATGCTTTCAGTCAGCGCTCACTGAGAGGAGGCGGGCTCAAAGCAATACATCCCTGAGTACAGCTGGTGACGTAATCGCCTATAGGTGGCCGGACCGGAAGTGCGGATGGATAAAGAAGAAAAAAAGGTATTTCCTTGCAAAAAAAAAAAATAGTTTACATTGGTAAAAGCATTTTTAAAGGGGATTACGTACATCTAAACTTATTAAAATGAGTGTAACTCCACTTTAAGTTGTTAAACTGCCCTTATTTGCAGACTGTTGTTCATCTCTTTGATCTAAGGAACCAAATGAGGCTGGGTTCACACTGCTGCACAGAGCAGCTCCCAGCAGGGGTCCGGTGTGTCCCTGTTCACCATTTCAGGTCCGATTTCAGTCTGAATTTTGAGCTAAATTTGGACCTGAAACCGACCAGAAGATGCAGAGGACTCCGATGCAATTTGCTCCAGAGATGTGTGAACCGGCTCCATGGAGAGCTGGTCACAATCTCCTGACGTGAATTGGATGCACAGAAACCCGCATCCTATTCGCAGTAGTGTGAACCCAGCCTGTTTGAAATGTTTTGTTTTTATCTCTCAGCTCTGAGCAATATTGTAATGAACTTTGCCAGCTGCCTTTTTTTTTTTTTTTTTGGACAGCTCTGAGCAGAGAACTGCGCTGCACTTTAACATGAATCATGGAAATGCTGGTTTAAGATTAGGGGGGTTGAATTGAGATTTAGGTTTTTTTTTTTTTTTTTTTCTTTTTTTTTTTCTATCATTGTGCAGCTCGAATATATAATGTACATAGTTATATTGGGCCACGTTACACCAATGTGCCATACTTGAAATTCATCTTTAGGCTACATTCACATCTTGGCTTTGCTATTTACAGGCGTTTTTTAGGCGTTTTTACGGGCGTTTTTTACAGGCGTTTTTACAGGCGTTTTTGTGCAGGCGTTTTTAGGTTGACTAGTAACCAATGGAAAAAAACTAAAAACGCCTGTAATCTGCCAAAAAAGAAGCTCATGTACTTTTTTGAGCGTTGGGCGTTTTGCTTAAAACGTCAAAACGCTCCGATGTGAACCGGGGCCATTGAAATGAATAGAATTTGTCTTTGGGCGTTCCTAGAGCAGAAAAACTCCCCAAAAACGCCACAAAACGCCTACATGTGAATTTAGCCTTAACCAAACAAGCGGAAGTTTGGAGCTGCTGTGCATAGTAATCCGCTTTGGATTATGTCTGCTCCAGTATTAGTAAATTCTCCCCATCATGCTTGCCACAAATCTGCAGTGTATGTATCAAAACAATATAGAGAAGGGAGAAGCACAGGAAAAGTCAAGGCTGCAAGAACCATGTTAGAGAGATTGATTCTGAAGATCACTATAAAATGGGAGAGAGGCTGCACAAAGTTTTACAGGTGAATGAAATGGAATGTCCCACAATCAACTACGTGGGTCATGTTGTCCATGGCAGTTGCAATTTTTCTGCTCTGTACAATCCACCTATAAAACATGGAATCTGCCAAAGACACTTGTATGGAGATTGCAGCGGAATGTTCCATCAGCACACGTGGAAATAGAAAATGTGCAAAGGGTGATATATAGGGACATACAGTGATGTCACACAGGAGGAGCATATGGCCATTGTTGCCTAGACCACTAAAGACAGGATGTTATGGTGGTGTAAATAATATGAGTTTACATTTGGACATTTTAGGTCTGAGGTCAGTTGTTTGGTTGAAATGGAGCGCTGTTAATAATGCAAATGTCAAATTTGAATACATCAAAAAAAAAAAAAAAGAATTGAGTGTCTTGGGCCCTATACACAGGTACTGAAAGTCCCTTGATTCAGCAGAAAGTGGCCAATTTTTGGTACATGTGTGCTGCAATCTGTTAAACAGCAGCTGGTCTAAGTTTTGCAGAATATTATAGCTCGGTGTAAGAGATCCCCCACATCACACATCGTTTTATTGATGTTGGGATATGTGATGTTTTTTTTTTTTTTTTGTGTGTGTGTGTACTGTATACCCAGCTTAAGTTATATTGAGTTTTGTGTTTATCAACACCTTTAATAGGTAGATGTACAGTATGCGGCAAGCCGTAATAAAGGAAAGATGTTATCACCTAATTGGTGTGTTGTGATAATGAACACAGTCCCAGTGTTGATTTATGAGTCATTTTCCAGAAGCCATCTTCAATGAGGAACATGCAATGTAATACAATAGTGTACTGGGAGCTGAGAGTGGGAAGGAGACAGCTGACCAGTCACAGCCCTATTACAGCGTAGTGGCTGCGCAGAGACATCAATACATGGAGGATTTGTTTTGTATGTATGGGAAGTCCCAACGGGGATGGATTATACAGGATGTGTTTCTGTAGAAAGATGTGACATCCTTCTTGAGATTTGTGTAGATTGAAAAGGATGGTCCCCTCACCAGCTACTCTGCCTCCATATTTTAAACATTTGTAAGAAGGAAGTGGGTGAATTTTAAAATAAGTCAGACACAGAATTCAGTTGTCACAATGCAGTGCATGTTATTTTGGCCACACTTTCTTAGGTGACGTAGCGATTTACAATATAAAAGGGAGACAGTTCAGTTACAATACAATACAAGCGGGTTAAGAGGGCCCTGCTCATAAGAGTTTACAATCTAATAGGGGGGGGGGGGGGCAGGTGGTAAAAAAGCTAAATGTGGGAAATGAGCTGATGGAAGTGATAAAAGATTAGAGGCATCATAGGCTTCCATGAAGAGAGGAGTTTTCCGGGATCACCTAAAGGCAGAGTAGGAGATAGCCGGACGGATTGAGGTAGAAAGTTCCAGAGGATGGGACAGGCTCTGGAGAAGTCCTGGAGACTAGCAAGGGAGGAGGAGATGAGAGAGCTTGAGAGGAACGGAGAGGACGGGCTGGGTTCTATTTGAAGACAAAATTGGTGATGTAGCTTGGGGCATAGTTTGTGAATGGCTTTGTATATTGTTTAGTAGTGGAGGGGTGGCAGACACTGAGCAGTTGGTAACCTAGATGAGTCTGGCAGCAGAATTCCTGATAGACTTTCTTTTTGGTGGTTATAGGGATAGGGCAGGGGTGTAACTAAAGGGGTTGCAGTTGCAACCGGGCCCCATGCTCCAGGGGGCCTGTGCGGCTCCCCTGTACACCTGGATAGGAGGGGTGGCGGGGGCAGCATGTAGAGAAATCACTGTGTTCCTTTTTCCTCCTGTAGCTGCAGGAGGAAAATGGAGGAGATTGGTTCCTCTGTATGCTGCCCCTGCCACTCCTATCCAGTTCACTTGTGTTCTGTTGTCTCTGGGTCCCTGTGTGCTCCCCTTACTGTGCCCCCCCCCCCCCTTCTCCTGCTGTCTGCTGCAGGGGATGTGTCACAATAGAGAACCAGGAAGGGGTCTGTAAATATGGGATTTACCAGCTCCTTCCTTTTCTGAATGGACAGAGTCATAGTCAGTGACATTTAAAAAAATAAAATAAAATAAAATGATAAAAAATAATACAACTAAAATACCAAAAGATAAGCTACTGACATCAGTGGGTGAACTTCCAGGATCGCAAAGGTCTCACTTGCGACCGGGCCCTGGCATTCCACCACTGTGGGGATGCCCCAAGATGGCAGGAAGGGGGCCCACTGCAGAACTTGTGAAAGGGTCCCGGTGCAGGACAGTAATAAAGGGCCTCGTAACGAGAGTAAAGAGCCCCAGGCTTGAAGGGAAGGGCCTAAACATACCCCCCAAAAGTGTGTGCGCGCGCGTGTATGAAATACTCCTTACATTATTTTGTTTCTTTAGAGCAGGTTTTTGGGCAGACTACAAACCACTCCGAACAATGTGAAAGTGTAGGGACAAAGTAGGGACAAGTTGAGTGTCCCATCACTAAGGTACAATGCAGAATGTAAGCTTTGCCTTGAAATTCTTAACCCTTTTGTTAAGACAATCAGTGTTTACAATGGATAATGAGATCGGCCAACACAGTACAGAGCGGGTTAATTATGGGTAAAGAATGCCTTTAAAAAAAAAAAACTAAAGTCTGCTGGAATGTAAGGAATAAAGCCTAGCTCCTGGATCTCTACTTTGTTAAGAATTTACAGGGTCACCGAACACTGATTATTTGGGTTTTGCTGTACTCTGCCCGCCCCCCCTGTCACTTACCCATTCACAGAAAGCTTTAGATTTTGTGAATGGTTTTATAGAATGCAAAGTGTTCTGTGATTGAAGCTGCTCTGCCCACCTGCCTCTCCCATGTACAAACCATGTAATGGCTGCTGTCTAGGATACTCCTAGCTGGGAGCGTCTTTTGCATTGAAAGTATAGTGATAGTTCTATAATGGGTATAGAAAAGAATAACCCCCATTGCTTCAGTGCATCCTCCACCCTATATTATCTTGGTTACTAGCTTGCAACAGGTGGAGGGGCAGTAGATGTTTATATTTTGCTTTTGTTATACTTTTTTTCACATAGGCTGCAGTTCAGTTGTATTTCTGGTTCCAGTTCACTTACAGCCCATTCAGACTGGCGCGACACGACTTTGTGGGGCTACAGGTGAAGCGCGACTTGCACGGACTTCATATAATTGAAGTCAATGCAAGTCGCCTCCAGGTCGCCCCAAAGTAGTACAGGACCTTTTTTCTAAGTCGGAGCGACTTGTGTCGCTCCTATTAGAACGGGTCCTGTACTACTCAATGGCGAGCGACCGACCGCGACTTGTCAGGCGACCAAGTTGCGATAGTCTGAATGGACTCTTAATAAATCACCTGCAACACTTTCACAGGGCTTCATATAGCCTATTGTTCTGTCTTTATGTTCTACTGTATTATCTCCTGTATTGAGTACCGGCTGTGTTCATGCCTGTAAACTGTAAGAGGCACCATTTTGGCATCTTTTGGGCTTGTCCTGTAATGTACTCTTGGTAAAATGAATAAACAATTTGAACAAGAACAAAAACACTGGCTATCCCAGTACAAGGACGTCACTCCAAACTGGATGAAAGAGCCAGGAGGAAACTGGTCAGAGAGGCTAATAAGAGGCCTACAGCAACTCTGTAGCAGTTGCAGGAATTTTTGACCGAGTAATCATTGTGTGTATGTGACAACAATATCACAAATTCTCCACAAATGTGAATTGAATGGGAGGATTACAGGAAAAAAAGCCACACCTCAAAGGCCACATGCAGTCACGGCTTTGGCTTTGCCAAAACGCACCTTGAAGACTGAGGCCACATGGGAAAAGGTGGTATGGTCAGATAAGACTAAAATTGAATTATTTGGCCTCTAACATCAAACCATATGTCTGGCAAAAATCCAATAATGCTCACCATTTAAATAACACCATTCCTACAGTAAAGCATTGAGTTGGTAATATCCTGTTATGGGGTCGTTTCTCTGCAGCAGGGACTGGAGCACTTGTCAGGATAGAAGGAAAAATGGATGGAGCAAAATACCATCAAATTATTGAGGAAAATCTGCTGTCCTCTGCCAGAAAGTTTTCAATGGGAAGAAGGTTTACCTTCCAACATGACAATGAGGTGTCAAAGCACGCACACACTTTGGTTGAAGAAGAAAAATGTGAATGGCCTTGTCAGAGCCCAGACTTAACGCCATTGAAAATCCGTGGAATTGAAAACTGTAGTCCACAAATGGTTACCATCAAATTTAACTGAACTTGAGCAGTTCTGCAAAGAAGAGTAGGCAAATATTGCAAAGTCTAGATGTGCAAAGTTAGAGACATATCCCAACAGAATTTAATTAAAGCAAAAGGTGGTTCAACAAAATACTGACACAAGCGGGTGATCCTTTTTCCAACTCCGTGATTGTTTTTGAATTTTTTTTAAAAACCATTTCTGACATGTTGGTGTTATATCTTGGATATTGGTTGCATTGAGTAAAAAAAATGGATAAAATAAACAATATCCTCATTTCAGGCTGGAAAGCAAAACCTGTAATTATTTTAAATGGGGAGTTCTTTTCCATACCCACTGTATTATCAGCGTTTAGTGAAATGGTAAATAAAAGAGAGCTCTTTGAGAGGTTGCATAGACCTCGCTGCACATAACTCCTTGTGTGCCAGCAGATTTTAAAATGTTTTTTTCCCCTGAAGTATTTTTTTTAACAATACTCCCCTCCCCCTGCTTTAAGCGGAGTTCTGCCCAAAAGTAGAACTCCACTTATATGCTTCCTCCCCCGCTCCGGTGCCACATTTGGCATCTTTTAGGGGGGGGGGCAGTTACCTGTTTTTTTTGACAGGTACCCTTCCCCCAGTTCTGGAGAATGTGCAACGGCGCTGTCTCTTGGAAGTTTGGCCCCCTCCTTTTTCCTTTGCCGCCGGACCAATTTCAAAGCGCAGTAGGGAACCAAAAGTGAAGCCGAAAGGCTTCACTGCCGGGTTCCCTTACCCTGTATGGTGGCGGCAGCACCCGAGAGCCAATAATGAAAATCGGCTTCGGGTGCTGAGCTTGCAGGCTCCCTGGACAGGTAAGTTCTACTATTTAAAAGTCAACATTTAAAAGTCAACAGCTACAGTATTTGTAGCAGGCTAGTATCTCAGAAGAGAATGACTCTCCTGCACTAAAATACACTAATCTGTCTGCCCGCAATATTCTGTGGCATGTAAACTGAGCTGCGCATGCACAGCTAAGCTTATATCACTGGCACGGTCCCTGTGGGCCGGGATGACAGATTCCGGCCAGTGGAGTTGCTCGAAGACTTGTACCCAGGAATAAGATTCTTGCGAGGGACCCGGACTGTTAGGAGGGCATATAAAGTCCCTTTTTAGTTCCACCTTAAAATATTTGTAAGTTCCGTTATTTTAAAAGGATCATGTAACCAGTATTTTGAAATTTACTTGAAAATGTTTGGAAATGTATTTTGTTAGATGTTCTAAAAAGTTAAGCGCCGGTTCACACTACTGCGACGCTACTTTAGGTGGCGACCTCCGAGGTCGCGGTGCGAGCAGCGCGCCGCGACCTCGGAGCGGCCGCCACGGACTTCATAACATTGAAGTCTATGGCGGTCGCCCCAAAGAAGCTCCGGACCCTTTTTCTAGGTCGGAGCGACTTGTGTCGCTCCTATTAGAACGGGTCCGTAGCTTCCCTGTGGGAGGCGACCTGCGGCGACCTGTGAGGCGACCAGGTCGCCTCACAGGTCGCCCTAGTGTGAACCAGCACTAATGGGTTCAAATCATTGTTTTACAACGGCAGTAACAAAGAAATTCGAAGGAACAGGATGGCAGATTTTACTATTTTACGAATTTTCAACAGTGAATGTGATTTTTGTTCAAGGAAAGTCCATTCATTCCATAATCTGCTAAATGTGTCATGTCATTTGAATGCACTGATGAGCATTTTTGTATGACTATTTGAATATCTCCTAGTCTATGTGCAGCTTTTGGCTGCAAAAGTGGAAATACACTTTAAAGACTATTTAATGTTGTATTCTTGCTCCAGGTCAATGACTCCATGACAGTAAGGCAAAGGGTGTTTTTGAAACAGGTGGTGTGTTTGATGCTGTGATTGATCCTCAAGCCTGGTAAACATGGGCCGAATAACAGCCTATGTGTACGACCGCTTGTCTGACAGAAGCCAGCTGAAGGACCTACTTCTGTAGTATGGGCATGCTAGAAAAACACCTGCTGATCAGTAAGTCCCCCAGCTACCCCCGTCAGAAGAAAATGGCTCAGCGGGGGGGAGGGGGGAACTGCTGTACTAACATCACATAGTACAGAGACTTCCTTGCAAGCTCCTCAGTGTGTACCAGGCATTGTGCCACTGATGGTAGGGGTTGGTGGGTGTAACCACAAAGTGCCTCTAGAGCAGTGATGGTGAACCTTGGCACTGGGGTTGGTGGGTGTAACCACAAAGTGCCTCTAGAGCAGTGATGGTGAACCTTGGCACCAGGGTTGGTGGGTGTAACCACAAAGTGCCTCTAGAGCAGTGATGGTGAACCTTGGCACCGGGGTTGGTGGGTGTAACCACAAGGTGCCTCTAGAGCAGTGATGGTGAGCCTTGGCACCAGGGTTGGTGGGTGTAACTACAAAGTGCCTCTAGAGCAGTGATGGTGAACCTTGGCACTGGGGTTGGTGAGTGTAACCACAAAGTGCCTCTAGAGCAGTGATGGTGAACCTTGGCACGGGGGGTTGGTGGGTGTAACCACAAAGTGCTTCTAGAGCAGTGATGGTGAACCTTGGCACCGGGGTTGGTGAGTGTAACCACAAGGTGCCTCTAGAGCAGTGATGGTGAACCTTGGCACCGGGTTGGTGAGTGTAACCACAAGGTGCCTCTAGAGCAGTGATGGTGAACCTTGGCACCGGGGTTGGTGAGTGTAACCACAAGGTGCCTCTAGAGCAGTGATGGTGAACCTTGGCACCGGGGTTGGTGGGTGTAACCACAAAGTGCCTCTAGAGCAGTGATGGTGAACCTTGGCACCAGGGTTGGTGGGTGTAACCACAAAGTGCCTCTAGAGCAGTGATGGTGAACCTTGGCACCACAGATGTTTTGGAACTACATTGCCTATGATGCTCATGCACTCTCCCATGTAGTTGAGCATTGTGGGAAATGTAGATCCAAAACATCTGGGGTGCCAAGGTTCACCATCACTGCTCTAAAGTCACGCTTTCTGATTTCACTTGTAAGTATCTGATAGAGGTGATGCACGGAGCTCTTTAAAATGTTGATAATTATACATACCTTCCTTTAGAAAGAGATGGCCGAGATTAAATCCATCTATGGGAAGGCTGATTGCACCCAGTTCGCTCCATCAGTTGGCTTGATGGAAAAAAAAAAAAAAAAAAATTCAACCAGCATGTTGAATTTTTGGCATGCGGTTATTTCCGGTGGCTATAGCCACTAGCAATAGCCATTGTTTAATCCCAGGAGGGACGGCTCTCCACACTCCCCTGTTGGGAGAATACCATAGCTCAATGAGAGGGATTCCCTTGTCAACACTGACGGTATTGATGGGGGAATGGAGCAATTTTTGTTCCTGCAACCTATGGTTTCAGAAAAGAAAATTGCATAACCTAGGGCTTGCTTTTCATGGTGCTGTTGGTTTTTTGGCTTTTTGCTACCAGGACTTTATCATATGCAGTGATTAGCTTTTGGACAGACATACTTGCTCGGTATTCAGTTTACAGTGGCTCTAAAGAGGCCTCCTATTACAGTTTGTGTATATAGCAGCTTTCTGGAATGGATCCAGAGTTTTCCTCATTCCCAAGACAATACTGGTATTTCTGACTGCATAGGCTGATTGAAATAATCGTCCACTAATGGAGGTCTCTGCTGCCCTGTGACTTAACTTGCTGCTTTTTATTTAATTATGCTTGGGGTTCACAAATTCCTGAAAACAAACTCATTGCTTTTTGTTCTTTTTTCATAGTGCATACGTTTATTTTTTAATGCGTTGTCTTGTTTTAGAAAACAGAGTGTTCAAGTGTTAAATTAAGTCCTTCAATGCACACAGGAATAATATAAAGCAAACACTGTTCCTCTGCTAATGCTTTGTGATCTTCAGGGTTTTGCTAGATACACGCTACAGGCGTAGTGGTGTAATATCCTAATATACCGTTTTATCTGGTATAAAGAAGATACCCTTACTCCCTGAGGGTAGAAGATAAGGCAAGCCCTGTACACTGTTCACAAAATGAGGTTGAAGGATTTTAAGAGGTGCATGAAAGTCAGCCAGCCCCCAGTTTGATGTACTCACCTTCCAGTCTGTCACCAACCAAATAAGACCTGTCTCTTGGTACAAAGAACAGGGGTTTAGTTGACACACATTTGCAAACGCATGTGAAAGCTGCAGAGCCACGTCACGGCACCCTGTTTAAATCTGCAGTCCTACACTCTTAATTTAGTGTCCTCACACTGGAGGCACATGGCCGCTAATGGGTGGATGGGGAACAGGTGAGAGGGAGACAGCCCAACCTCCCCCAACCCATCCCCATGCACGACTGGCTATTGTCTCAAAAAGTTCAAATAATTAGGTTAAAATATAACCATGGTGCAAACTGGAGAAGACCAGCTGAAAAGCATTACACCTCCATCCCCTTGGTGGATGCAGTATATGGATAGGAAGGGATTTTATATATGGGGCATGGCCTGTAAAGCACACTGCCTTTGAAATCCCTTATTTCCTTTGGGACTTTATATGAGACAAGCAGGTCATGCTATGTACACTGTTATTATATTTAACCCAACATGCTCCGTAGAGATGTACTGCAAAGAAGTTCCATGTGCTGTATTTTAGTACAGTATACGATGTGCATATATGCACAAAGAGAATGGTGGTAAATTTTGTAGGCTCTTCCCTTCCATTGACCCATGTAAGCACCCATGAGACGTGTGTGTGTGTGTGTGTGTGTGTGTGTGTGTGTGTGTGTGTGTGTGTGTGTGTGTGTGTGTGTGTGTGTGTGTGTGTGTGTGTGTGTGTGTGTGTGTGTGTGTGTGTGTGTGTGTGTGTGTGTGTGTGTGTGTGTGTGTGTGTGTGTGTGTGTGTGTGTGTGTGTGTGTGTGTGTGTGTGTGTGTGTGTGTGTGTGTGTGTGTGTAATATGCCACACTAAAAAGCAAAGAATTCAATCCTATCTAGTGCTTCAAATCCAATGCTCTATACCCATACCCACACATAATGTATATCCTCAATTGCAATAATGCATAACGTGCCACATGAATAAAATAGATCGACAAATTGTGTATGGCGTTCATAGAAAAATCAAAACCTGATAACCAAACACCAAATGTGAGCATAGAAAATCACCAAATGTGAGCATAGAAAATCCCCAAATGTGAGCATAGAAAATCAACAACTTGAAGATGATGTATTTCAAACCGTTGACAGTGGCCAAAAATTACATCTTATAATATAATATTCCTGTGCAGTATGTGAATTCATAAATATACACTGGTGCCAAAGTATTTGTGACCTCTACCTTTCCTGGTAGGCACATGGACACCACCTTAGACCTTTGTATCACAAATGCTCAGGTATTGGAGTGTATAAATGCACAGTAGTATTTCTTTGACCCATGCCCCTGATGTCAGGATTGAAAAAAACTACTAGGGTGAAAGGAGGAGATGATGCACGAGGAAGGTGCTGCCTAGGACTGCCTAGAGCAGGGATGTCAAACTCAACTTCATCTCAAGGGCCACATCAGCATTATGATTGCCCCCAAAGGGCTGGTTGTATCTGTAGTAGTAGATGTCCAGGTTATCCAAACCCCCTTGCATCAGATGTTGAGCCCCCCTCCCTACCCTCCCTTACACCTAAGTGCACCCCCTTACCTTGCGTTGCTGGGAAGAAGCTTGGTTAGGAGCTGGGAGGCAGAAAGTGCAGGATCTGGAGGAGGCCCAAAGGTCGGGTGGTGCTCTGCATGACCTTTTGCAAGAAAGGAGTGTCTATGAAGGTGGGGTGTGCCCACTAATGAAGGTGGAAGTCACAAATGTATATTTGACCCATTGTGATTGTAATTTGACACTGCCACTTGGTTGCCATACGTTGCCTTTTAGGTTTTTGATTTTCTATGTTCACATTTGGAGATTTGTTACTGTGTTTTTTATTTTTATATTAATGTCATACACCATTTGTTGAATAAATATATAAAACTCCTGTGTGCTACCAATCAGTGCTCACACATAGTGAATAACTCAAAACACTCAAGTGCGTTCACACATCCAAAAAACAATATATAGTGTTTATTTTTTCTGGAGAAGCCACGTGGGTTGTGGCGTAACGCGTAAGGGCGGAACCAAGTGATATCCTTTTGGTTTGGGGCCACAATACTGGAAGTGGTTTCCTTTTTTGCTGGTTATGTAAATGTCAGAATGTGAGGTGTTTTTTTTTTTTTTTTTTATTTTTTAACCGCAGTTTGGATTTTCTTTTTATTAAAAAACGTAATGCACAACTAGAAGCTTCCTTGTGTTTCCCTTGGGTGAGATTGTGTAACCAACAAGTTGGAGAGTTTGTTTTCCGCAGATTAAAGGGGACCTGCCACCATCATCTATTCTAGTCAGAGTAAAGATCCTTGCAACTATTCAACCCAGTGTTTGCTGTGAGAGAACCCTATGGATGGAGTGATTTTTATGTAATTATAAAGCTTTTGAGACCTGTGTGCAAGGTTAGTGGCCATTTCTTCTGGTGGTGGAACACTTTTTTATTTGAGGTGGAGCACAGATTGAAATTTAGCTTCTCACAGGATGGATGACTATTTTTTGAGCATTGAGACTTAGTGCTTATCACTTTAATTACTTTAATTCTATGGGACTCATTTGTTATTGATGGAGATTTATTGTCACATGTATTGAGTAGCACAACACTATACAGTATATTATTTTACAAAATTTATTGGCCAAAAGTTTTGAGAATGACACAAAGATTAATTTTCACAGTCTGCTGCCTCCGTTTTAATGTTGGCAATTTGCATGTACTCCAGATGTTATGAAGAGTGATCAGATGAATTGCAAAGTCCCGCTTTGCCATGAAAATCAACTTCATCTCAAAAAAACATTTTCACTGCATTTTTGACGAAGGCTTCAGGGTGTCCAAGAAAGTCCCAGCAAGTGCCAGGAACGTCTCCTACAGTTGATTGAGCTGCAAGATTGGGCACCACCAGTGCAGAGCTTGTTCAGGAATGGCAGCAGGCAGGTGTTAGTGTATCTGCATGCACAGTGAGGTGTAGATGTTTGTGGAATAGCCTAGGTTTTAAGAATAGCAGCAAAGAAGCCACTTCTCTCCAGGAAAAACATCAGGGACAGACTAATATTTTGCAAAAGGTACAGGGATTGGACTGCTGAGGACTGGGGTAAAGCCATTTTTTTTTCTGATGAATCCCCTTTCAGATTGTTTGGGGCATCTGGAAAAAAAACCTTCTCTAGAGAAGAAAAGGTGATCGCTACTATCAGTCCTGTGGCATGCCAACAGTAAGGCATCCTGAGACTGTTCATGTGTGGGGTTGCTTCTCAGACAAGGGTGTAGGCTCACTCACAATTTTGCCCAAGAACACGGCCATGAAAAATGGCTCTGGTCTGGTCATTAAGGGGGCAAATCCTTATGGTCTCAAAGTGGTTAAGGTAAAAAAAAAAAAAAAGCCTGACTTTAGAACCACCTTCAATAAAACACTGGGAAAATTGCATGCCAAACTATTTTTATTTAAGGAACATATCGATAGTTTTAATTCTGTACTGAGGAAACCGTAAGTACACCCTTGGCCTTAAGAAGTTGGTATTGCTTTTGTCGGTCAGTCTGACATTGACTTCACTCCTTAAAATTCAATTTGCTTCATGTCAGGGCTTTAGCTAGGCCTGTGGTAAAGGGTTTGTCTCACCCTTCTAACTCTGCATCTGCAGGACAGCTTGTCCTGTTGAAAAACAGACCTACTGTACTGACAAGCAAACCAGGTGATAACTAAAGAGCCTAAAAAAGAACCCACCACCTCTAAGAAATGCTAAGTTGCCAATTTAACACACCTGCTCCCCTTTCACTCCTGAGACCTTGTAACACTAAGGGCTCTTTCACACGGTCCGCTCCGTAGGCGGATCCGTGTTGCTCAGCAGGGATCGATCCGCGATCCCCGATGAGCCGGGCGGATGACAGCTCCGTCTGCGCTTGCAGAGCGGAGAGGGAGGTGTATCAGCACCCGCTGCCCTCTATGGGGGATCGTTTGTCCGCTCTCATCAGATCCGCTCCGCTCCGATTACTGAACGGATGGAAAAATAGGGTTTCCATCCGTCCAGATTTCACGCACAGGATCGTATACGGATTGCAGTGGGTGTCAGCGGAGGTGTCTCCGCTGACACCCGCTGCCCCATAGAGCTGCATGGAGGATCCGATCAGATCCGCCTAAAAAACTGACAGGCGGATCTGATCGGATCGCCCGTGTGAAAGAGCCCTAACAAATTGCATGACACTGGGGAGGGAAAATAGCTTATTGGGCCCAATTTGGATATTTTCACTTAGGTGTGTACTGAGTTTTGTTGCCAGTGGTTTAGACATTAATGGCTGTATGTTGAGTTATTTTGAGGGGACAGCAAATTTACACTGTTATACAAGCTGTACACTCACTACTCCTACATTGTTGCAAAGTGTCATTTCTTCAGTGTTGTCACATGAAAAGATATAATAAAATATTTACATAAATGTGAGGGGTGTACTCACTTTTGTGAGATACTGTATGTGTGTGTTTTGGGGGTTCAAAGTAATTAATTTTAGCAAAAAAAATACCAATTTTTTTACTTGAAAACAAGAAGTGTGAGAAATTGACCTGGTTTTGAAGTGGTTAATAATTAAAGAAAAGGTGTTAGGGAAAAGGTCAGCAGCCTTATATAATAATTATTTATGTATTTAAAAAATGGTTATTGATCAGTTAAGCGACACATGTTGATGCTAAATTTGGCATGTGCATTAAGGCATCAATAAACCTTTCACAAAAAGGTTAAAAGTGAAAAGAAAATGTAAAAACAAGTGGAGTCATTGCCTGTAACAATCGATTACATCTTTCAGAAATTGTAAAGTTAAAATTGATTTAGTTGCTGCTCGCAAAAGATTTTTTTTTTTTTTTGCGTATGTCAAGTTTCAGAGCACATGGGTGTAAAAAGTGCTGTGTTTAGTTCTAAAGAGCATATAGTAATTTTTTTAATGTAATAGTACTGTACATTATCACAGCTGCCTTGTGCCCAGTCTGCCTGCTCTGTGTGAGGACAAAGTAGAAAATACAGCACCCTGGGGTCAGTATTTCCGCGTATTTTACACATGTAAACACATGTACATGCTGGGAATAAAGACTGAGCTAGAGGAAGAAGAATTTTATTAGATGGGAACATTTTGGAGCGATTTATGTATCTGCACTTTATCAACAATTCTCTTTGATTGTAAGCTCCAACGAGCAGGGCCTTACTGTATTAAAGTGTATTGTATTTGTACTGTCTACCCTCAAGTTCAGATCGTTTTGCTTTCGAGGTCTATAGAGCTGTAACTGTTCATATATAGCTTCTGTTTCTCTGGGCAGGAGGTTGGTGTGATATCAGTGCTTGACCTAGAAATACCAGCCGTGCCCTATAATCACGCCCTCTAAATCGGCTGGATGATTACCTCGTATTACCGCCGTGTATCAGCCTGTGTGGTTATTTTCATATTCCTCTTACAGGCATGGCACTTACAATGGTATAGGTATATTAGTATGTTCCAGTGTATATAACGTGCCGTAGGGCTTGTTCATATGGACGGCCAAAGTCTCGTCTCCCTGTAACAATTTTTTTTACAGAACGAGGACATCATAGAATATGGTTTTCTGTGCCAGAAAGGGCATCCTCTGTCCTCGGTGCACCTGAAATAAATACATGTCAGGAAAGGTCAGCGTGCTCTACTTTTCTGTCACGTCCTTCTTTTTTTTTTTTTGCTCAGTAATTATAGGCTCATCGAGGACAGAGAATGATTTTGGATGAAGAACAGTACTCTGCTGTTTTAGGTCTCTGAACATAAAAAAAAACAGATAAAGATGACCTGGAGAGCTGAATAATGTGTGTATAAAAGTCTAGGAGGAACTTGTTGCATAAAAAAAAAAAATATATATATATTACCTAATTTTGATAAAATTATGTGATTTATGCATATTTGATAGAGGTGCACCAAATGGAAATTTTTAGGGATGCACCGAAATGAAATTCTTGGCCGAAGCCGAATAATAATGAAATGTTTGGCCGAAGGCCGAATACCGAACGCGGTGTTTCGCATTTTTTCCATTTATTTTGCCAATTTTTTGTCCCCTCTCTTGTCCTCTCGTGTCTCTCTCTCTCTCTCTTGTCCTCTCTCTCTCTCTCTCTTGTCCTCTCACTCTCTCTCTCTTGTCCTCTCATGTCTCTCTCTCTCTTGTCCTCTCATGTCTCTCTCTCTATCTCTCTTGTCCTCTCATGTCTCTCTCCCTAAATGTTACTGTAGGGAATGGGATTCAGTGCACACTGCAGCCTTGTACCATAGGGTTAATGTTAGTGACACTGTAGGGATTGGGAAGGATGCTGGGAATGGAAATCAGGAAGCATGCAGGCAGCCTTGTAAATTTTAATTGCAGATACAGGGCACTGGGCAGGTCAGGGTTAATGTGGTAACATCAATTACTCAGTGACAGTCAGTCAGTGTGGACTCGATCAGATTATACAGTGACAGACAGTCTCTCATAGTGGTAGTAGTAGGAGGCTGGAGGTGGACTAGTAGGAGCCTGGAAAGGAGCACAGCCGCATACATACATTACTCACTCGTGCACTGCAACCCGCCCCACACATTCAGTGAGTCTTACTCTCCTCCCTAGTTTTTTCAATGGCACATTCAGGAAGCCAATCACGCCGTGAGTAGCGGCACAGCGGAACCAATCAGGTGTGCAGGCACGCGTGATTGGTTCGCTGTGCAGCTAATCACGGCGTGATTGGCTTCCTGAATATGCCATTGAAAAAACTAGGGAGGAGAGTAAGACTCACTGAATGTGTGGGGCGGGCTGCAGTGCACGAGTGAGTAATGTATGTATGCTCACCGCTGAAGTGTCCCGGCTTCCCCTGCCTAACACGGAAGTCTGTGAGTCCTCCTGTCCTCCTCCGAGTCCCTTCCCCCTGTAAATATCGTGACCTCGGCGATATGAATATCGCCTACGGCCACATAACGATAGTCGATATCATATCGACTATCGTTCAGCCCTATTGTTCGGCACAAAATTATTCGGCCTTTTGACTTATTCGGCCGAACACAGAAAGTGCTATTTTTTCTATTTTCGGCCGAATAATGTTCGGCCGCCGAATATTCGGTGCATCCCTAGAAAATCTATCTATCTATCCCCACCAAAATTTTATTGCATCTGGGTGATGTATATCCCGTAGGCCTAGTTGACATGGGTGCTGAGCCCCATACACAATGAATCATCTGGCTGCTTTTGCGTCTAAAGTTGCCAGTTACTGCATGCAGCCCATTTAAGTCTATGGGTGCATGCACACAGCCGCTCAACCTAGTTTGGCAGAAGTGCCGGTGAGCAAATAGGAATGCATGCAGCTTGCATTTGGGGGCTGCTTGCCTGTCAAATTGGAGTGAGCAGCTGTGTCCCCATAGACTTACATGGGCTGCCTGCACATAGTACCTGGCAACTCCAGTCTAGGGTTGCCACCTCATCCCTTTAAACCAGGACACCCCTTAATTACACAGGTTCTGTGGCTGATTAACCACTTCAAGACCGGAAGGATTTACCCCCTTCCTGACCGGGCCATATTTTGCGATTCTGCACTGCGTTACTTTAACGGACAATTGCGCGGTTGTGCGACACTGTACCTGAATAAAATGTATGTCCTTCCTCCCCCCCCCCCCCCCCCCCTCACAAACAGAGCTTTCTTTTGGTGGTATTTGATCACCTGTGCGATTTTTTTTTTTTTTTTTTTTTTTTTTTTTTTTTTTTTTTTTTGCGTCATAAACCTAAAAAGAGCAACAATTCTGGGGAAAAAAAAACAAACAATTTTTTCACATTCTGCTAATATAAAATTCCCCAAAAAAAAGAAAAATTATTTTTTAACATTTTAGGCCAATTTGTTTTCTGCTACATATTTTTGGTAAATAAAATCGCAATAAGCGTAATTTTGATTTATTACTAGTAATGGCGGCGATCTGCAATTTTTTGCGGGACTGCGACATTGCCACAGACAGATCAGACCCCTGACTGACATTTTTGACACTTTTGGGGGGACCAGTGACATTACTACAGTATTCAGTGCTAAAAATATGCACTGTTACTGTAATCATAACACTGTGAGTGATCAAGGGTTTAAATGTGTACCTAGGGGCGTGTTTGTAACTGGGGGGCGTGGCTTGTGAAATGATCACAGAGCCCTGTGTTCCTATATAGAAGGATCACAGGAGCTCTGTGATCATTTCAGGGAGAAGATGGGTCCGTTGTGTTTACAACAGCTGACCGTTCCTCTCTCTCAGCGGGGAGCGATCGTGGGTGTCAGGTGGCAATCGGAGCCGACTGCCCGCTGCATCGGCTTCCCTGCTGACGACCCGGGGGGGGGGGGGGGTTAAGTGCGCTCGCCCCCTAGCTGCCTGTGCACGACTGAGGTATAGCTATGTCGGTTCGCCCAGGAGCGGCTGCCTGCCGCAGTAGAACGTCGGTGGGCGGTAGTTAAGCGGTTAAGGTGGTAATTAAACTCGGTGCCTTGTGTGCATTATATCAGCCTCAGAACCTGTGGAATTAATGTGTCCTGGATTAAGGAGATGAGGTGGCAACCCTACTCCAGTCCCATAAACAATTGATGGATTCCCAGCATATGGGCCTCAGCACTTTGAGGCCATCTATGGATGAAATAAAAATCCTTATTCCTGCAAATATTTTTACTTGTGTTGTGACACCAATAATGACTAAAATGAACCGAAAACTGAATGTTACTTTGTGTCACCAGTGTCTTAAGTAACAGGCTTTGTGTGGTGGCCCCATTACCAGTTTATGTGGACTTTGTATTCTGGCACATTGCTCATTTGTTTCTGAATGTGTTGCTGTAAACCCGGTCTTGGCAAGGAATAACATTCTTGTTTTTGTTCTTTTCTTTAAGGGAAAAATCTGTACACAAATGAATATGTGGCAATTAAACTGGTAAGTTCCATTTTTACAGTTATTACAAATAGTGTTTAATTGCCTACCTCCAGCTTACACTGAGTCCCCGTTCACATTAGGTCGCTCCGACTTAGGTGGCGACCTGTGAAGTCGCGTGCAGCGCGACTCCGACGCAATTTGGACGGACTTCACATAATGGAAGTCTATGCAAGTCGCCTCCAGGTCGCCCCGTAGTAGTACAGGACCCTTTTTCTAAGTCGGAGCGACTTGTGTCGCTCCTATTAGAACGGCTCCTGGGAACGACGGTGCATGACTTGTCAGGCTGACCAAGTCGCCTGACAAGTCGTACCAGTGTGAAGGGACACTGAAGCTAAACGCCAGGAAAGCATCCAAATGCACAATTGAAATGCATATAAGGAACTTTTCTACTTACCAAATATTTGTAGTTCTGTGGAGTCAGTTTTATGATCCAGTCACCCCAGCCAGACAGCACAGGAAGGCCCTGTAACTCCAATGGGGTAGTAGACAGGATTTCCTGGATAAATAAATAGCTTAAACTAAAATAAATAAATGACACCACACACACTATTTTAAGGTTGGAAATAAAAGAGGCCGCCGCCGTTTATTATTTATATAAATTAACCAATAACTTTTAAATATTAACACAAAGACATCGTAAAAAACCCAGTCACCATGACCCAGGTTGCCATAAACAAAATTAACACTTCAAAATAATTATCCAACCAAACTTAGGCTTCTTTCACACGGCCGCTCCGGATTTATTCTCCGCTGCGGGACTTTTTTTTTTTTCACGGAGCGGATGACACTTGTGTTATCCGGTCCGTATGTCCGCATATCATCCCATCCGTTTGCGGATGATATGCGGACCTAATGTAAGTCTATGGCATTGCGGATGTCAGCGGATGACACCACTGACATCCGATTTTGCCTCCTTTCCGTTTTTTTGAACAGATGAAAAAATAGGGTTCTGTTCCGTTCCAAAAAACGGGAACAGAACTGAAAGGAAGAAAATCGGATGTCAGCGGATGGTATTCCGCTGACATCCACAATGCCATAGACTTACATTATGTCCGTAAAATCATCCGCAAAAAAACTGACCGCGACAAATAAGGGAGAGGGGGAGGGGAACCGCTCGGCTTCGACTTCCTGAGGCGATCTGAAGTCCGGTTAATGAGACCCCTTAAATGAGGCTGAAGGAGAGCTCTGGACCAATCCTGGTTGGGGAAAAAACGGGATATAGCAGGTAAGAAACCTAATCTACCTGGATACTGGGGGCAGCTAGTAACAGGAACATCAGCCAATCATCTCACGGATGAGCTCCCATATCTAAACTTCCCCAGTAACATCTATGGTCCTATAATTATTGTGCTATACTAACTGTACCTGTCACTACCCCAGAAATAAAAGGGGTTAATTAACCCCTTTTCTTTTTATTCTTGTTAAAGAATAAAACCCAGCCCCTGCCTGCTGATTAGGCAGTGAAGAGCAGAAGTGTTCTGCTGAAGTCATCCCTCTGCCCTCTCCTCTCAACAAGTTCTTTGTTAGCGCATGTTATTGCAGTAGAACCAGACTGACTCGGTGCTGGCCCTCCTTCTCTTAGGTGGCCATTTATGAAGCGGATATCATTTACGTCAACTCAGCAGACATCTCCTCTGACGGCCTGTTTATGAAGCAGAGTACATCAATTCTCAGAAGGGAAGAGAGGTTTTCCTCTGAGAAGGGATGGCTCCCTGTGATCTCACAATATATTGTAAGGTTACAGAACAGCATAGTTTCAAAAGTAAAAGCAAAGTTAAAAACAAATTCCAGTAATTCCTCAAAAATATAACACAAAGAACTTGGAACAAACTTTTTTACGCACATTTTGGTGCTTTTTGTGAACACATGCTTTGGTGCTTTTTTTTTAATGTGCTTTTTGGTGCAGTTTTTTCAATGTACATTTTGGCATCTGGTTTAATTGTGTATTTAGATCCCTTTTTTTTTAACATGTTGCCACTTTTCTTTTTTTTTTTTCTTTTACCTAAGTTTTGGCACAGGTTTGAGTGTTAAACACAAAATGCATGTTAAAACACCTGCGCCGAAATACCTGTTAAAAGTGCCAAAATGTGTATTTTAATGCTTTTTTTTTTAAATGCATATTTTGGCACTTTTAACAGGTATTACGGCGCAGGTGTTTTAACATGCATTTTGTGTAACACTCATTTTGGATATATATATATATATATATATATATATATATATATATATATATATATATATATATATATATATATATATATATATATATATATATATATATATATATATAAATTTTTTTTTTTTTTTTTTTTTAAGGCTTGTCTTGGTGTTTTAACACACATTATGGTGTGTTTTTAATCAGAGTTTTGGCAAAATATGCATCTGCTAGCAGTTTGTGGGATGCTATTAACAATTAATGGCACAGCAAGCATGATTTGCTTTTTGCAGCATTTCTGTAATGCACACAAAAATGTTTCTCTGCAGATTCAAGGAATGCATAGTTGTAAAAAGGACATTAAAAAAATAAAATGAGCCAAAATGCGCATTAAAAAGAAATGTTGAAAAATGTGTTAAGATGCCAAATAGAAAATGTTTGGATATGGAGTATCATGCGTTTTTCAATGTGCACTTTAGTGCATTTGTCAGGCGATGAAATAGGCGGCAAAATGTTTGTCTGACATGCGGCTTTTGGGTGCCATTAAAATGAACACCCAAAAGCGCATTGCACGTATAGACACGGTTTTAGCGTGATCTGGAATTGCTCTGCATTGCTCAGGCATGAATGGGGCCTAAAAGACAATACAGTATAACTATATGGCGAGGAAAATATTTCTCCATTAACACGTCAGTTGGATGGAGGAATTCATCCAGCTGTGCCATTGTATTCTGACAGTGGGACTCACAAATACACTGTCAGAACACACTGCTCAGCGGCTGCAGCCAAGGAAAGAAAATTTCCAACCGCCCCATATGACAGAAGTCGCTCATTAGACCAACTTCTGTTGAGTGGAAACTGGCCGTAGATGGATCAGCATTTGGCTAGTCAATGCTGAGTTGGGCATAATTTGATACCTTTATGAGCAGCTTTAGACTTGGTGCTATTCAGGAGACTGTAAGGCCTCATGCACACCAGGTATTTGGAAAGAACGAGCTGCAAAGCCAGTTCTCACGCCAGGAAAAAGCAGCTGTAAAAGCGTGCTTTTAGAAGCGTTTTGCATTGGCGTTAATGCACGTTTTAGCCATGTTTAGCAGCAGTCGCATTTAGGAGCCTTTCTCTGCCCTCTTCTATTTTCCAACCTCAAATCCAACAACTACGGCTTAAAAACGCCTGACGTGGCCTAACGCTGTACGCAGCCATTAGCAGCGTTTTTTACAGCTTAACGCTGCTGCTCCATAACGAACTGGCCCTGTTTTTTTTTTTTTTTTGCTTTACAGCTTAAAAATGCCTATTACTTGCAGCTCCTAAAAGCCGGTGTGTGCATGAGGCCATAGAATAGGGCATTTTTAAGCTGCAAAAAAAAAAAAAATGTCTGAAGCTCCTAAAAGCAACTGTAAGTACGCCCTGTGTGCATGAGGCCTAAGACTCCATTCACACTAATACGACTTGTCAGGCGACTTGTCAACCTGACAAGTCGCGGACCGCCGTGGTCCATTGTGTGGTACAGGAACGGTTCTAATAGGAGCGACACAAGTCACTCCGACTTAGAAAAAGTTTTCTGTACTACTTTGGGGCGACCTGGAGCGACTTGAATAGACATTCATTTTATGAAGTCCATGCAAGTCGCGCCGAAGTCGTGCTGCACGCGACTTCACAGGTCGCCCCCGAAGTCGTGCGGCTTCAGTGTGAATGGCTCTTAAAGGCTCTTAAAGAATGATATTTTTATTTATTTTTTAAAAGAATACTGTGTTAATTGGTATTTCTCGAATACTGTGTTAATTGGTATTTCTCTATCATTCATTGACGGATGCAGTCCTCTGATGCATATCAGTAGTAGGGTAATACCGCCTCCTACAGGAGTAGGACACAAATTTCTGGCTACGCCTATGGGCAGTCCCTGGGGGTATACCCTCTCTCTTCCTGCATAGGAGAGTTCTGTATCAAAGCAGTGTCAAAGAAAAGCACACCAACCCACTCAAAAAATTAGAGGGGCGGGTACTGCGTCCATCAATGAACCGCAAAGAAAAGGATTTTACAGTAAGTCAAAAATCCAGTTTTCTCTATGGTTCATTGACGGACGCAGTCCTCTGATGCATATCAGTAGGGACGTCCCAAAGCAGTACCAAAATAATGGGGTGGGAACAGCAGAACAAAGAAAAAACAGTCCCCAAGGCCAACGTGGCCAACCAGGCAACACAGGACTCATCAGAACAAACAGATGAGGTCCACCTGAAAACAAACAGAAGTACACCCTCAAGGAAGGCCAAAGGGCCCCCTAAACCGCGGCCTGCAAAACCTTGCGGCCAAAGGAGGCATCCGCAGATACCATCACATCCACCTTGTAAAATTTGGTAAATGTGTGAACAGACGACCAAGTCACCGCCTTGCACGCCTGAAGTACAGACGCCTGATGCCGAAAGGCCCAGGAAGCACTAAGCGCCCGAGTAGAATGCGCCTTGACAGGGAAAGGTGGAACCTGACCCTTAATGGAATAAGCCTGCACCACTGTCTGATCCATGTGGAAACAGTCGCAGCAGACGCAGGCAGCCCTTTCTTCGGGCCATCCGTTAGCACAAAGAGCGAGTCAGACTTGTGAAAAGACTCGGTAGACGCCAAATACACCCTGATCGCCCAAACAACATCCAGGGTATGCAGAGCAAATTCCTTAGGATGTATAGGCCAACAAACTGTTGTATTTTCTTTTCGGGGTTATGGTTTTTGGCAGCTGTAAGAGTGTGTCTATGAATGGCATGCTTTCTTCTGCATCTGCTAAAACTATACTGATATTAATAAATAGAATCTTGGTTTTATTAGTGTGCGCTATAAAGGTTTGAAGCCTTATTAGGCTTTTTCTTTATAGTGAACATTCACTGTATTTAATTTGTATGTGGGTTACATTTCTATTATTTTTCACTTGTAAATCTTATGTATTCTGTACCAGGAACCTATGAAATCCAGGGCACCACAGCTGCATTTGGAATATAGATTCTACAAGCAATTAGGATCTGTTGGTAAGTCTGCAAAGTGTTCAATATCCATGTATTGTACCCCCCTAGCATTGTTCTGTGCTTGGCATGCAGCTGTGGTTTATGTACATGGAGTCTCCTCTTAGAGCGGTGATACACAGTGTATGCCAAGCTTGGAGAAGCCCCAAGTGTTTGGTATCCATAGTTTCAATGTTCTATACATCTCTATGGATACACCTCGGCCCAGGCCCCTCTGAGACCAGCTGGGACATGGATGTGTTTCGTGTGTGAAAGAGTTTTGTTGTTTGGAGTGATTACATGCAGCTACTTCAGTTTGTGATTACTGTCAATATGTCTTCTAGTAATGTTTAGTTGGCTGTTTAGCCGGAGGAGAGGGATAAGTAAGCAGCAAGGGAAATAAACATTGATGAGTTTTCTTGAACTATGTATTACATAGGCTGTCAAGGCTAAATCCTCGGCACAACATGATGTCCAATATTTTGTTTCTACTGTTAACTATCTGTTCTCCTGAGTTGCATTTGTAAGAAAATCATTTTTTTATTAACCACTTAAGCCCCGGAAGATTTTACCCCCTTCCTGACCAGGGCTTTTTTTTGCGATTCAGCACTGCGTGACTTTAATGGACAATTGCGCAGTCGTGCAACGCTGTACCTAAACGAATTTGACGTCCTTTTTTTCCCACAAACAGAGCTTTCTTTTGGTGGTATTTGATCACCTGTGCAATTTTTACTTTTTGCGCTATAAACAAAAAAATAGCATCAATTTTGCAAAAATAACAATATTTTTCACATTTTTTTTTATATGAAATCCCCCCCCCCCAAAAAAAATGTAAAAATCAAAATTTTTTAACATTTTTGGCCAATTTGTTTTATGCTACATATGTTTGGTAAAAAAAAAAATCGCAAAAAGCGTATTTTGATTGGTTTGCGCAAAAGTTATTGCGTTTACTAACGAAGGGAAAGATTTTTGTCATTTTTTTTTTTAGCGCGTAATGGCGGCGATCTGCGATTTTTTTTTTTTTTTCCGGTACTGCGACATTGCGGCGGACAGATCGGACCCTTGACTGACATTTTTGACACTTTTGGGGTTACCAGTGACATTACTGCAGTAATCAGTGCTATACATATGCACTGTTACTGCAAAATGACACGGGCAGGGAAGGGGTTAACTTTATTGGAGAAGGAGGGGTTAAGCGTGTCCCTAGGGGCATGCTTCTAACTGTGATTGGACATGGCTACTGGTGTAGGAACAGTGATCAACGGTCCTACATAGTAGAACCGTATGATCACCATTCCTACTCGGGAGAATGACAGGCGGCTTGTTTACATCAGCCGCCTGCCTTTCTCCCTCTGCACCGACGATCGCCGAGTGACCGGCGGACATCGGGTCCGCCGGTCACACGCACAGACTTGCTAGGGAACGAGCCGGTGCTCCCAAGCAAGTGACAGGCTAGTGACGTATATATATACCTCACTTTGCCTGGCCGGGGCTGACCGCCGCCGTATATAGTCGTGCGGCGGTCGGCAACCGGTTAAAGGGGCTCCCCAGGCTAATCACATTTGTGTCTTGATTCCGACCCCTGTGTTGTACAGAATACATTATTGGATTTCCAGATTTACAATTTTTCTTGTTGCTTGTATTGCATGTGTTAGAATGTCCTTGGTTCTGTTTAAAATGATGGGTGGCCTTCTTCAGCTTTGAACTGGTCTGTTTAATGATGTGTAGCCATGTTTGAAACTTTTGTGGTTGATATGCCAAATTCTCTTCCCCAGTGAGACTAGTCAAGTGCTATATTTGGCAGAATGACAAGGAAAGTTTGCAGCATTCATATCCTCAATATATACCTAAAAAAAGGAAACGTTAGGTGCCTACAGAGCTTTAACATACATAAATTATACAAACCGTACATGTGGCGAGAAACTATAATGGGTTTTGGTCAGCTTTATTTGACTTTGGGTTTTTAGATTGTGTGTATCATTTTTAGAGGGTGGCTTGCACCATCAGGAAAATAGTTTACTTCCCTTTCTTTCTTTTTCCATTACTGGCGCATCCTTATTCCAGCCTACAGATTCCCACTCTTATAGATACAGAGAATGTCGGGGTGGGACAGTGGTGAGGTTAGTTCAGGTAACTTTAGGAATTTCTCAATCGGTGACCTATACTGTGCAGTGGAAATGGTAATAGGTCTGTGCTCAGATCCTAAATGACTTACATATATAGTATACTGCATATGGGATACTAAAGGGGTGTAACCACACATTTACACTTAAACTTAACTCTCTGCAAACTACCATGCAACCTTAATGTGGCAGGAGAAATATCCGTGAGCCACACTTCATGAAACAGACCTGTGTGAAAGGAGGAATGGCAGCTCCAGCATTGGTTCTGGCTAGGCCACGCACCCAAAGTTTCTCTCCATTGCTGGCTTGGACTGGCTAGAGCCCAGGCTGAGGCTCCCATTCATCCTTTCACATGGGTCAGTTTCATGAAGTGTGGCTCATGGATATTTCCTGCCACATAGAAGCTTGGAGCCAGGACGAGCTCCTTTCCTGGCCAGCGCTCATACCAGTTGGCAATGGACTATACTATACCTCTAACCTGAGCAGTACCCACACCTTTTTACTTTCGTATAATACACCCATACATGTTCCTATATGTTGGCTTAAAAGCAGGCCACTGGTCGGTCACTAATGCAGCAGTGACAATACATTAACCCCCTCATGCTGCATAATACTAATACCAATGGTAAGCTGCCTCAGCTATTCCCCCCCCCCCCCCGCATCAGCCTCAGCATCCCTCTCCTACTCACTGTGCTCCTCCGGTGTCTATTATTCAAAAGACGCGCCTCTGGCCGGCCGCCCGCCTCCCGGTGATGTCACTACGACTACGATCTGTCCATGAATGAAGTTGAATACCGGGAGGGCGGGCGAGCGGCCGCTAATAGAACTATGTAAGCTTCACTTCACTTCATTTCCCTGTCAGCAGCACGATGTCCATGAATGAACTGACACTCCGGGTGGGAGGGCGGGGGGAGCGGCCGCTAATAGCTGTAACTGTGAGCCTTCACTTCCCTGTCAGGCATGTATCTCCTCTGACAGGGAAGTGAAGTGAAGCTCACATTGTTATAGTTATTAGCGGCCGCTTCCCCCGCCCCCCCCGCTCGGTCTGTTAGTTCATTAATGCAGAGATCTCAGTAGTAGGGACATCACAGGGAGGCGGGCGGCCGGCCAGAGGCGTGTCTTTTCAAACCTGCGCTGCGCCCTCCTCCTTCCTCAAGCGGCCATTCATTTCGGCATTTTAACCCATTTTCGGCCGAAATGGGATAGGCCCATTTTCGGTTGAAAATTTCGGTGCATCCCTACATAAAAGTATTAAAATGTTTCAGAACAGTAACAATATGCACATCAATACATATATCTTGGTAACTCAAAGCACGTTTCGTGGGTCACATTGCCCACTTGTCAGGAGTGTAAGTGTGCAGGCAGGTCTGGAAAGAAATTATTATTGTTATAAACATGCAGGGTTAGTGGCTATTGGAGTATGAATACTCAAAAAATAGAACCCATGTGGGGAGACAACATACTCACTAATATAGCCGCGTCATTGTGCTTAAAGCCAGTGCTTCCATACAGCGGCGGCCAAATAGTCCAACATGGGAGCTGAGGGGGCAGGATCCAGAGGCATTGCAATTGACTCAAGGAGAGTGATGAGAATGTGTTGTAAATGTATCAAACACCTGGCCAGTCTCTAAATGGAGAAGTATACATGTGGATAAGTAAGCAGTTGCTTCCTGTAGGATAGCAGCCAACAAATAATAATGGTCATATATATTGAATGCATCAGAGACCTGAGTGTAGACCAGGGAATGAAAAGAAATAACCAAAGGGTGAAGACCGGTGCCCAGGTAGATAAAAGTAACCCAAGTGAATAAGGATGAAAAGATTGGTAATAAAACTGAGTAAAATAAATCACCATAAAGTGCATGTGTGAAGTGATGTAATAAAGACATGAGGAGAAGAAAAAGAGAAGCAGAGGAAAGAGAAGAAAAAAGTGGAAAGTGAATAAAAAAAGGTGCGAAACAAAGTGGCTGTGTGCTTACCATAAAGAAACGAATACTGTTCTTTGGTATCCACCCTGTGTTGAAAGATTGGACTGTCTGTGATCACTCATCCTCACCTTTAATGTCTTGCAAAGCATCATAGGTCCTGCCCCCAACGCCATGTTTAGGTGTTTTGATTGCAGATAATTGCCTGCCATACAGCATGTGAAGCCATATGTGGACACCTGCGATAAACACAGGCATCCATTCACCTAGGTGATGGTCTCGCCGCAAGTAACAACGCATGACGCCACAAAGTGGATGTACTGCGTGCATCGCGGGAACATGACGCGGATGCACAGGTGGCCCCACCCAAATAGTCAGGAGGGGACAGCAGGGGAGCGAGGCTCCCCTAATAGTGCATTGCAGCTCCCAGTCAGGCTGAAGGCAACCACCAGGGGGAGCACCTAAAGCCAAAGGACTGTATCCCAGCATGTGCCAATGACAATGTTGAACAATCATCATAATTTCTATGTAAGGAAGCACTCGACAAAGGCTCTGAATTCTGGTATCCATGATGTCACCTATTGGCTCCTATAGCCCAGCCATTGTCGGTGCTCATTCCTCTCCCCTGCAGCAGTTGATGTCTAAAACGGGAGCTGAAGCTGCAGGATTATGTGACTGGAACAAAGAGGATTAAAAATGAAGTGTGCAAATCTTTTTTTATACAGGTTGGGTAGGAGGTGGAAACGCTTTTAGGAATAGATTTAGTAAGACTTTTCTTCCATTTTATTGGCTTGTGCGAGAAGTATTGTTTGATGATTTAGATTTATTCTACAAACTCTTCCTGCATTGAAACTGTTAGCTGCCTTGCTAAATAACTGCAGGACAAACCTGCTTAGACTGTTGGGGTGTCCTTCCCTCATGAAGGTTTTACCACTGCTACGAACAGTTAAGCCTTCCCGCTTAAAATATACTATATACTGAATATAAGCATCCCTGGCACCCATCAGTTGTTCAGTATATAACTATTGCCTTCATTATATTCTGTGTGGTCTGCAGCAAGCTTGGCTGCATTTTCAAACTGTTCCATTGTTTCTCAAATGGTATTGCCTATTGTGGCATGTGTTACATTATCAAAATGACTTTCCTATTAGATGACAGAAAGCCAATAGCACTAAAAATAGATTTACAGGAAGACCAGCTGAAAACAGGATGTATTATATGTGCTTAAAAGCAAATCTGCATGCATACTTCTGGTATTTTTTACTTTTGAATGCATTGTAAAATTGTATTGGGGAATATATACTGTATAGTACTTCTAAGCTAAGCACTTAATGTTCCTAATACGAACTAAGTTTCAGTTTGGCTGTATTATTATTTCTTTATCTTTGTGAACAAATGTCTAAATCTGTTTTGGGTAAAATGAGCCTATTGCTAAAAATCATCCTTTATGTGATTACACGACTAGGCAGCGTGTCACCATAATCCAGTCTAAAGAGTAGCTATACTCATGTCGGCCATGTGGCATCCCAGAGCTCCATCCCCCGACTCCATCCCGTCCACAACCCCAATGGCTCCCGTTGCTGCCAAAAGCCAATCGGGAGTATTAAAAAACCTTCTGCCTTTACATCCACTTAAATGCAGAAAAGCGAAAGCATGTCTCTTATGCATTACAATTCCTGCCTGTTCGCCCATTTTTAAAGGCGTTGTAAAGTTTTTTTTATTCTAATGCATTCTATGTATTAAGATAAGAAGCCTTCTGTGTGCAGCAGCCCCCCTAATACTTACCTGAGGTCCCTCTCTGTCCATTGATGTCCACGAGTGTCTCAGCCATCCAAGACTCTCCCTCCTTATTGACTGAGACACAGCAGTGGCGCCATTTTCTGCCACTGCTGTTAGTCGGCTAGCCAATCAGGAAAGAGGGGGGCCGGGCCAGGTCAGGGCTCTGTCTGAATGGACACAGCGAGCTGTGACTCTACTAGGGTGCCCCTGTTCTGCCAAACTCCATTTTGCCGAATTCTCCGACGTTACTTCTGGTGAGTGTGCACTAGGAATAATAGGAGATTTCTACCACTTGGTGTTTTCACACAACACCGGCAGCCTTTACACTCCGGTAGATGCTATAATTAGTGGAGATTGTTAGTCCGCCCGCTAGTAACCAAAAACAACGGGGACAACTAGCGGGCGGACTAACATTCTGCACTAATTATAGCGTCTACCGGAGTGTAAAGGCTGCCGGTGTTGTGTGAAAACACCAAGTGGTCAAAATCTCCAATTACTCCTGGTGTACACTCACTGGAAGTAACGTCGTTGGAGAATTCGGCAAGTTGGATTTTTCGGCAGAACAGCCCCATGGAAAGCTGCATGAAGTGGAAGAAGGAATCCTCCCCCACATCCCCCACACTGTGACATAGTATTCTGACAGCAGCAGGTCCCATCGTCGGAATACTATGTCACAGTGTGGGTGGGGGGGGGGGGGGGGAGGGAGGATTCCTTCTTCCATTGATCAGTGGCTATAGGCATTAAATGAGAAAAATGATTTCCTTTTGCATTTCTGGAAAATGTCAGATTATAGCCACTAGATGAAACTGATAGTCATAAGAGATAATCGCATTACAAACTTTATGGCAGACATTTGAGATGCAAATGCATAAGGCATTCACCCTGAACCTTTTATAGCTAGACCTTAAAGAGTGTGTGTCGTGGGGGGTAATTTTAATAAAGGACAGGCTTCTTTAATAGAACAGGTTGCTTTATTTTTAAGTTGTAGAGAGATTGGCTATGTTCAGAATTGAGCCACGGAACCTCTTTAGGTGAAGCGGACAAGCGGTTCATGTGTTGGTTGCAGGATAATATTGTAATAAGGCCCAGTAAGAAGTTACCAGTGAGGACAATACACTTGGTTGCAGTATGCCTATAATCAGATCCTTTTGGATTTAACCTGGAAATGGGCCTGTATGTCCTCGGAGTGAGTGCAGATGCCAGCTTTGTCATCCTCCCTGAATTCTCTTGGTTCCTGGTTATGTGTCTTGTAGGTTTTTATACAGGAAGTGACTTAATGACTGTAAGGCTCCATGTACACGAGACGTTGTTAAAAGTCCCTTTGAATGCTGGAATTTTTAGGACGTTTGAAACGTCCGTTCGGTTGCGTTTGTATCCGCGTTTAGCGGGCGTTTGCGTTTAGAAGCGTTCCTAGAGGTCAAAAAAATTATTCCCCTTTAAAATGGAAAAACGTGAACGTTAAACGCGGGTCATCGCGTTCAGACGCATTCGGACGCGTTCGGACGCGTTTGTGCGTTTGAAACGCCGGGAAACACACGTCCGAACGCAAATAATTGCGTTCTAAATACAGTCCCTGAACGCAACTGCCTGCAAATGACTGTAAACGACCTGGTGTTCATGGACAGATAAGATAAAATGTAGATGGGTTCAGGGGCTTCTGAAAAAAACGCCCAACTGCTCCTAAACGACCATTTCCAGCGTCCCGTGTACATGGAGCCTAAGTCTGTCTCATTTTTCACTTCCTAGAAAACCATGCTCTGACCTGCAGAATTTGCTACATGTGGGGTGGCAGTGTCCAGCATTTTAGGTCTGGGATGGGTAAAATGCACTTAGCTTGATTACTGACATTGCTTCTCATGTGTTTTTTTCAGCACTAGCTGGCATGTTAATAAGATGACAGCTTTTCCTTCTGTTTATACAGCAGTGGAAAGGGAGAGTAGGGAAGGCTTAAATAAAGCGGATTTGTTGTTGGAAATGAACCCACGCTTATCAGTTTTCACCCAGCATGCAACGATTAAAAGTTGATAAAATGGACATGGAAGTCCCTTTTTAGGATCAGGTTATGGCTATGCTGGAATTCCATTAGTGCAGAAAAAAAGTAGGGTCTTTGACGGTAGTATTAAAGGAGACGTGTGAGATTAGAAGAAATACCCTAACATCATACATTTGCTTATCAGCTGCTTTATGAGTTTGATGCTTTGAGCTGTCTCCTGTCACCTCTAATGCCTCGTACACACGCATCGATTATTGGCCGGGAATTTTTGGCCAACGTCCGATTGGCCAATTTTCGGCTTGTTAGTATGATGCTTTCGACAACTGACTCCGACTTTTCGGCCGAAAAAAATCTGGTGTGCAGGCTATGAAATTTTTGTTGGCCGTCAACACAACGGCCGATTGTTCATCAGTCAGTACAGATTTCGGCAGACAAAAATCTGATGAGCAAGACTGGGCATGCTCAGAGTAGAAAAAACACACGGAGAGTAAACCAGCACATGACATCACTTTTGAAGTTGATTTTTGTTGGCCGAGAAAATTCGTGTGCAGTCTAGACACATTCCAACCAACAAAACACCACTCTGGACAAAAGTCGGACGATCGGTCGGCCGATAATCATTGCGTGTGTACGAGGCATAAGCCTGAGAAGTGAGTGATTACTTAACCACTGATTGCTCAGTTCTTGGTTTTCACTGAGCAGAGAGCTGAGACTGTCAGTCACCTGCTCTCTGCTCTGCCCCTCCAGTGCTCACTAGAGCAGCAGACAGGGGAGGGGGCAGGAGCTTGCTGGCCCCAGCTCACAGTGGAACATCTGGGGTGAAATAAATACTATAGCTGGCCATGGATGGTTTACTTTTTTCTCGTTCAGCCACACAAGCGAGGTGGATGGAGGAATAACCTTCAACCGCATGCACACAGACTGTTTTGCAAACTCTACTAGAAGCCTTTCCTTCTGGCAGCAACATTTTGGCAGAAAAAGTGCCTGGTGCCTGTAAAAGTGCCTAACGCTTTTGGATGCTTTTAGGCCCGCGCACAGGCAACAAGTGCTTGTTGTTTTTTTTTTTTTATGACCACTGAAATGAATTAATGCTATGTGTGTTTATTGCATGAGCGTTAACATACGTTTAAATGGGCCTACACACCTTTACAATCGTTAAGCGTTTCCTGCTAAAATTCTGCTGCTTAAGGAGCAGGAAAAAAAAAAAATGCCTGATACCCCTCAAAGCAGCTGCAAAAAATGTCCGGCGTGCATGAGGCCATAACTTCTAATTTTAGCATGCAGTGGAAATGTGAAAAATAAATTGTTGGTATATTTGTAATTATGGGTCCTTTTGAAAAGTATCAGAAGAATCATTTTAAAATGCACATTATGTCCTACTGTTACCTCTGCAACTTTGATCATCCCCACCTTTAACTAAAAGTTGCTAAAAGTGGGGTGCAGGGGAGCATCAATGTCAGAGATATGCAATGGGAAATACCATGCTTTTTACAATAAAGATTTTGATCAGCTAGATCCAGACACCTATAGGTACCCTCCCATCCGCCATTCTTTGATCTGGAAATTTAAAGGAGCTTGGCTGAAAATGGTCAGCTTCACAGCAGCCAAGAGTGTCGACTGTCATAGTACAATAGCTGGCAGGGGAGATTATCCTGTTCGGAGTATTGAGTGATTTCTATCATTCAGCCCCACAGGGTATGGCCAGAGAAAAGATGAATTCAAAGTATTTTTTTTTTTTTTTACATAGTTACATTGAGCCAGCTTAGACCAATGTAGATATGGATATGCCATACCTGGCCAATCCCCCAGGAAGATGAAAATCACTGTAGTAGGCACCACTTGCAATAGTGATCTCCACTAGATTCTGAGTCCTGTGCCGAGTGGCTGCCCTGATACATTAACACAAGTGATTGCTCGCTTGCTGTGGGTGCTATTTAGAGATTGCTTTTGCATTTTCTCAATGGATGCAAAGTATTCTCTGATAAGACAAGGTGGAGTATGTGACGGCACCACCACCTCTTCTAGTTGAAGAATGCTGCATTCACTGAGAAAATGCAAAGCATTCTCTGAATGGCCCCTACGCCGAGTTGTCAAATCCTGTTTTCAGTAAGCAGCAGGAAGGCCACTCATTATGTGACCAGGAAGCTAGTGGAGATTACTGTAATACTGGTGCCTACTATCGTGATTTCCAGCTTAAAGGGGTGTTACCAGGTAGTGTAGATACATAATTACATTGGTTCAAGCTGGACCAGTGTAACTATGTAAAAAAAAATATGAATACCTGTAATTTTTATCTTTTTAAAAGACAATTATGGGGTTTTGGGTTATTGCCCATTTATACTTGGGTGGATGCAGTATCAGTCCAATGCTGCATCTGTCCCCCAGCGAAACCTAACTCAGTGGTCATGACGTGGTGCCTGGACTGTCATCTGCGACGGGTCACAGGAGTGCAAAACGATATACACTCCTGTGATCCATAGGAGATGTACAACCAAACAAGCTTTGGCTGTACATCTCCTTTAAACACTTGCAGCTGACCTCCAACTTTTGTTTCGTGGAACTAGACTAGCTGACCCCTGAGCTCTCCATTTTTTGCTCATACCTTGTCCTGAAGTCACCTGTGGGTTCATTTTCTTTATTGATTACATTAAAGTTATTGTAAAGTCTTGTTTTTTTTTCCAAAAAAATTAACAAACTTGTTTTACTGGAGGGGTTTTGCACAGAGTGGCCCGGATCCTCTTCTTGGGTCCCTGTTCTGCACTCCTGGCCCTTCCCTCCTGTTTAGTGCCCCCACAGCACTAATCTTAGCAAGATTGACAAGATTCTCCTGTGTAGTTCTGGGCTGATTCCTCACCGTTGTCATGATCATTGAAACTCCACGAGGCAAGAAGATTGACAGTTATTTTGGGTTTCTTCCATTTGCAAATAGTCACACCAACTGTTCTCCCTCTCTTACCAAGCTGCTTGGCGATGGTCTTGTAGCCCATTCCAGCCTTGTGTAGTCTTGTGTAATCTACAGGATATCGGGGAACTGGAGAAAGTGCAGAGAAGGGAAACCAAACTGATAAGAGGCATGGAGGACCTCCGCTATGAGAAAAAATTAGAGGAACTGAATTTATTCTCTCTTGAGAGGAGATTAAGGGGGATATGATCAACATGTATAAATACATAAGGGGTCCATATAGTGAACTTGGGTTTGAGTTGTTCACTTTAAGGTCAACACAGAGGACAAGGGGGCACTCTTTACGTCTAGAGGAAAACAGATTTCGTCTCCAAATACGGAAAGGTTTCTTCACCATAAGAGCTATGAAAATGTGGAATAGACTCCCTCCAGAGGTGGTTCTGGCTAGCTTACTAGATTGCTTTAAAAAAGGCCTGGACTCTTTCCTAGGTGTACATAATATAAATGGGTACTAACATTTTTTGTTGGGTAAAGTTGATCCAGGGAATATCCGATTGCCTCTCGGGGGATCAGGAAGGAATTTTTTTCCCCTGCTGTAGCAAATTGGATCATGCTTACCTGGGGTTTATTTTCGCCTTCCTCTGGATCAACAACGGGAATAGGATTGTGTATATGGGATTGTATGGTAGGGTTTTCAATACGGTTTTTCTCTTACATCCTCCGACAGTCGCCGCCTCTTCATATTCGTCACATATAGGGGGTATTAGACTTTGCTCCGAAGGAGTAGCTAGGCAACAGAATATGTTAACAATAAAGCTTTAACATATCCCACCCTCAAGGGGTGGTCCCCTCAGTCAATACCCTCCTACTTCCTGCAACCATATCTCAGTTTTAATGTCTAGCTTGTCAGGAGTGGCTGGCTCTCTCTGTGCTGGGACTTTCTGTCCCAGACTCTTTCTTCTTTTTAATATTTTGTTTGAGTTTTTCTCTCTACCTTTAATTAGCTGTTATTTTGTCAGCGTTAGTTAGTTCTTCGGACGAAGAGGATCATGCGGACTGGGTCTCGGGCTGATCCCCCTGGTCGCAGGTCGTGGGTCAGTGGCTTCCCAGTCTGCCATCGAGCGTTCAGCCAGGTAACGCTCCTGGCATAGTGAACGACCCATCCCTGTTCGGTGCAGGGATGATTGGTGAGGTGGCTACCTCACTGGACGCTGTGCGGTTTCTTAACCCCCATTTTGTGCGTCTTGAATTGCGACTCTCCCTGCCTCATGTGCAGCGGCTTGTTCGCCTGTGCGGGTCCCCCACGCCATGTGAGGTAAGTGTATTTATGTGGGGACCTGTCTGTCTGGGGGGGTGTCAGTCTGGGACTGTGTAACCTGCCTCTATTCACACTGCTTGTCTCCCTATCTTTGGGGTGGGGGGACGCTTGCTCGGTTTTCTTCAGCCCTGGTCGGCCCGTGTGCGGGACAGATGGGTTCTGGAAATCGTTCGATCTGGTTACAAGATCGAGTTTCTCTCTCGGCCGGAGAGCAGATTTTTTCCCTCAAATCTTCAACTGTCTCCAGAGCGCCTGCGGGACCTGCACCTGGCGGTGCGGGACCTGAGGGCTCAGGGAGTGGTGGTTCCGGTGCCTCATAGGGCAGGTTTCGGGGGTTTTATTCCAATCTGTTCACCGTGCCCAGAAAGGAGGGCAAGGTTCGTCCGATTCTGGACTTGAAGGCTCTGAACCGCTCTGTGCGGGTTCGCAAGTTCCGCATGGAATCCCTGCGGTCGGTGGTGGCTGCCCTCGTTCCGGGGGAATTCATGGCCTCCATCGATTTGAAGGATGCGTACCTTCACATCCCCATATTCGAGGGTCATCAGAGGTACCTTCGATTTGCCATTGCGGAGGATCACTACCAGTTCGTGGCGTTGCCCTTTGGTCTCGCCTCGGCTCCGCGGGTCTTCACCAAGGTGCTTGCACCGGTTCCGGCGTTATTGAGGGCCCAGGGCATTTCTGTCCTGGGGTATCTGGACGACATTCTGGTTCGGTCTGCGACCAGACAGGGTCTGGGGGAGGACCTGTCTGTCACAATGCAAACTCTGCAGGAGTTTGGTTGGACGATAAATTTTCCAAAGTCGACACTGAGTCCGTCGGTTCGTCTCCCCTATCTGGGAATGATACTGGACTCGGTGCAGGCGAAGGTCTTCCTGCCGGAAGACAAACTCAGGACTCTCCGGGAGGAAGTCAGGTCCCTCAGGGACGTTCCGAACTCGTCTCTGCGGACGTGTATGAGATGTCTGGGATTGATGGTCTCTGCCTTCGAGGCGATTCCTTTCGCACAGTTTCACACGCGGGGTCTCCAAGCGGAGATCTTGTCCAGGTGGGACGGGCGACCTCAATCTCTGGATCTTCAAATCTCGTTGAGTCTTCGCACCAGGAAAAACCTTTTGTGGTGGCTCCAGTCCCCGTTGGTGTCCGGGGGCAAGTCGTTTCGTCCGATCTCGTGGACGGTAATCACCACGGATGCCAGCCTGTCGGGCTGGGGTGGAGTTCTGGGCGTTCTGTCCGCTCAGGGGACTTGGTCGGAGGGGGAGTCTTCCCTTCCGATCAACGTTCTGGAATTGCGTGCGATAAGGCTCTGTCTTCATCGCTGGACGGACCGGCTGCAGGGTTGCCCGGTTCGGGTGCAGACGGACAATGCCACGGCGGTGGCCTACATCAACCACCAAGGGGGCACCAGGAGTGCCCGAGCGGCTCGAGAAGTGGCCGACATTCTGTCTTGGGCCGAGACTCATGTCCCGGCGATAACGGCGGTTCACATTCCGGGAGTGGAGAACTGGCAGGCGGACTATCTGAGTCGCCAGACCCTGGATCAGGGGGAATGGTCTCTCCATCCGGCTGTCTTCCAGACGTTGTGCGCGAAGTGGGGTCTTCCAGATGTGGACCTGTTCGCGTCTCGCCTCAACAACAAGGTGAAGAGGTTCGTGGCAAGGACGCGCGACCCTCGGGCAGACACGTCGGACGCGTTAGTGGCCCAGTGGCATCAGTACAGGCTGATGTACGCGTTTCCACCGATTCAGTTGCTGTCCAGGTTCCTTCGCAGGTTACACTCGGAACGCAACACGGTGATTCTTGTGGCACCGGACTGGCCTCGCCGGTCCTGGTATGCAGACCTCGTGAATCTGGCGGTCGACGCCCCGTGGCGTCTGCCTCTTCGAGACGATCTACTGTCTCAAGGACCGATATACCATCCTGCTTTACAGTCGCTGGCTTTGACGGCCTGGCTGTTGAGACCGAGGTCCTGAAGGAGAGGGGTCTCTCTCCGGAGGTTGTTCATACTTTAATCAGCGCGAGGAAGTCTTCCTCGGGGAAGGTTTATTACCGTACTTGGAAGGCCTATTTTGCCTGGTGTGAGTCCAGGGGGTTTTCACCCCGCACGTACTCGGTGTCCCGTGTACTGTCTTTCCTTCAAACGGGTGTTGATCAGCGTTTGGCGCTGGCTACGATAAAGGGTCAGGTGTCTGCTCTGGCCGTTCTGTTTCAACGTCCCGTGGCTTCCAACCCATTGGTTGGCACCTTTGTTCAGGGTGTGCGGCATCTGGTTCCCCCGAGGCGGGATCCTCTGCCCCCTTGGGACTTGAATCTCGTTCTATCTGTGTTACAGCGTGCTCCTTTTGAACAGATCAGGGAGATCTCGTTGTCTATGTTGTCCAAAAAGGTCGCCTTTTTGGTGGCGATCACTTCGGCTCGCAGGGTGTCGGAGCTGGCGGCTTTGTCCTGCAAGTCTCCGTACCTGGTTATTCATTTGGATAAGGTGGTCTTGCGACCTAATCCTTCTTTTCTGCCGAAACGAGTTTCGGAATTCCATCTTAATGAGGATATTGTCTTGCCTTCGTTGTGCACGAAGCCTAAACATCCAAAGGAGGTGAGATTGCACTCTCTGGATGTTGTTCGGGCGATAAGGGTTTACCTTAAATCGACTGAGTCTTTTCGAAAGACGGACTCCTTGTTTGTTCTTCCAGAGGGTCCTCGGAAGGGCATGGCGGCTTCGGCCTCTACCATCGCCAAATGGATCAGGCAGACCATTGAACAGGCCTATGCTTTGCAGGGGAAGGTTCCCCCTGTGCCTGTGAAGGCGCACTCTACTAGATCTCTGAGTACGTCCTGGGCCTGTCGTCATGGGGCTTCTGTAGCCCAGGTGTGTAAGGCGGCGACTTGGTCGACCGTGCACACTTTCACAAAATTCTACAAAGTAGATGTTCAGGCATCGGCGGATGCTTCCTTTGGCCGCAAGGTTCTTAGTGCGGCTGTTCCCTAGGGTCCCTTGTTGGGGACTCCTGGCTGTTGGGATAAGTTTTGTATCCCCTGGTTTTTTGTCTTTTCCTGGGTTGTTGCTCCTGTTGAGCACTTATTTTTGCTGTTGCCCAGCTGGTTTCCTTCCTTTGGTAAGGTTCCTTTCTTTGATGTGGAGACTGCGTTGCCTTTCGGCGCGGATGCGTTTCCCACCCCTCATGTTTGCACTGCTTTGGGACGTCCCCATATGTGACGAATATGAAGAGGCGGCGACTGTCGGAGGACGTAAGAGAAAACTGAATTTTTGTAAAATCTTACCTGTAAAATTCCTTTCTCTGAGTCCTCCGACAGTCGCCGCCCCCGCCCCTCTTTTGGGGTTTGATTGTATACTCTACTGCTATTCCACTAAAACTGAGATATGGTTGCAGGAAGTAGGAGGGTATTGACTGAGGGGACCACCCCTTGAGGGTGGGATATGTTAAAGCTTTATTGTTAACATATTCTGTTGCCTAGCTACTCCTTCAGAGCAAAGTCTAATACCCCCTATATGTGACGAATATGAAGAGGCGGCGACTGTCGGAGGACTCAGAGAAAGGAATTTTACAGGTAAGATTTTACAAAAATTCCGTTTTTTTTATGGTTGAACCGGATGGACTTGTGTCTTTTTTCAACCTGACTAACTATGTAACTTATATGTAACTATGTAACTTTTCCCTGTTCCCTGACATCCTTGGACAGCTCTTTGGTCTTGGCCATGTAGTAGAGATTGGAATCTGATTGATTGCTTCTGTGGATAGGTGTCTTTTATACAGGTAACAAGCTGAGATTAGGAGCACTCCCTTTAAGAGAATGCTCCTAATCTCGGCTTCGGAGCCAGCAATCTTGCTGATTGATAGGGGATCAAATACTTGTATCACTCATTAAAATGCAAATCAATTTATAACTTTTTTGAAATGCTTGAAATGCCTTTCTGGATTTTTTTTTGTTCTGTCTCTCACTGTTAAAAAGAAACTTACCATTAACATTATAGACTGATCATTTATTTGTCAGTGGGCAAGTGCACAAAATCAGCAGGGGATCAAATTCCTTTTTCCCTCACTGTATGTGCTAATGCAGCTTTCAAATGTAGATGAATAGAATTCAGTGTTGGCGTTCTTTGGTTTAAAGAAGAAAATAAGATATTTGTAAAATCCATAAAAATAAGTCATCCTTTTTTTTTTTTATTCAACTTTAATTTGTCTACGGTTGCTGTAAACGGTGCAGACTTCACGCCTTGACAATTGCTAGTGGTCTGTGTATTGATCATCTTTTTTATCTGATGGTTCCGTTAGATCTGGCTTTACTCTAGTCTTTTCCTGTTTATTCCCGACGGTCTGCTTTTATTTAATACAATACAATACATTTTGTGAATTCCACTAGTCAGTTAGCAAAGTCAATGACCGAGTCATCTGATAATTTAAAGCTATTTTTGACAAATTTGCTTTAAATATGGAAGCCAGCTCAAAAAGTTGAGACAGTCGTTTTTTTTTTTTTTTTTGTGTGTGTTTGTGGCTACAGCAGGTCTCAGCCATAAATCATTGTCTGGGACCTGCCAGTGTCAGGAGGGAGTGCCCGCATTCACACCCCTAACCTGGAATAGGCTGGATGATATACATATACATTATCCAGCCTCCTTGTGCCACCCACCCGTAGTAAATGTACTATGGGCAGGTGGAAATCGGTTAGTATAATTTTAAGGGCGAAGTTGTGCTGCATTTTTAACCACCTCCCACCCGGGCCATTGTAAATATACGGCCGGATGGGAGCTTCCTCCTTCTGATCGGACGTTCCGGAACGTCCTTCAGAAAGAGAGATTGCGCCGCCGCGGGCACGCGCAGTGGCGCGATCTCGATGTGCCTGTGTCCCTAGGACACAGAGCAACAAGCCTCGGCAGGAGGGCCCTGTGATTGGCCCTCCTGATCACATGACGGCTGTGTCCAATCACAGCCGTCATGTAATGTCAATACAGCCGTTGTAACGGCTTCGATCTCTTCTCCTACTGACAGATCATGTCAGTGAGGAGAAGAGCAGAGGATCGGTACTGCAGCCGGGGTGATCAGTGAGTATTTCTAATTACTCACTGATCACAGGGGGGGTCTGTGCTGGTAATCAGATGATTGATTACCAGTGCAGCCCTGGGGGGAGGGGGTGCCACTAGAACCACCAGGGATGCCCAACCATGACCACCAGGGATGTCCACCATGGCCACCAGGGATGGCAAACAGGGCTCAGAGAGCCTGCCAGTGGTGCCCCCCTATCAGTGCTGCCCACCAATGCCATCTATCAGTGCTGCCCACCAGTGCCCGTTATTGCCATCTATCAGTGCCGCCCACCAGTGCCCATTATTGCCCATCAGTGCCGCCCATCAGTGCCGCCCATCAGTGCCGCCCATCAGTGCCGCCCATCAGTGCCGCCCATCAGTGCCGCCCATCAGTGCCGCCCATCAGTGCTGCCTATCAGTGCTGCCTATCAGTGCCCATCAGCGCTGCCTATCAGTGCCCACCAATGCTGCATATCAGTGCTACCTATCAGTGCCCATCAGTGCTGCATATCAGTGCCACCCCATCAGTGCCACTCCATCAGTGTCTCCTCATCAGTGCCTGTCAGTGCGGCGTCATCAGTGCTCATCAGTGCAGGAAAAAACATATCTATCTATTTACAAAATTTTATAACCTAAACAAAAAAACTTTTTTTTTTTTTTTTTTCCAAACTTTTCGGTATTTTTTTATTTGTGCACCAAAAAAGAAAAAACCTGGCGGTGATCAAATACCACCAAAAGAAAGCTCTATTTGTGGGGAAAAAATTACACAAATTTGGCTTAGGTACAGTGTTGCATGACCGCGCAATTGTCATTCAAAATGCAACAGCGCTAAAAGCTGAAAATTGGTCTGGGAAGGAAGGGGGTTTAAGTGCCCAGTATTGAGGTGGTTAAATAAACATTTTTTTTTTTTTGAGGTGTGGAAACACCTTATATAAGCAAAAACCCCCCCTTAGAGGACCGTTGGTCTGAAAGTGGGGGAGAACGTGGGGTTGCTGATTATTAACACCATTGTCCTAAATTAATACTAAAACTCCATCTTCATCCCCCAGGGACATGGGCTGCGTCCAGGGACACACTGCTGCAGCCTAGTAGCAATTGTGACCTGGTGCCTGGGATTTGTAGTGCCCTGATTTAAAGACTGCTGCCAAAAGAGAATACGAGCGATGCGGGCAGCCCAGCCATCTGACGCCTTGCCTGACTGACAGCCGCTGAGGCCAATTGCAGGCGAAAATCCCGCGGTCTGTCCAACCAGCGTTCAAAATAGAGAGGCGGGCCTTGCTTGTGAGAGAAAAAGGAAAAAAAAAAGGAGACGGCCGAATGGGTTGAAGGAGGGACTTGACGGGAGATTCCCTTGGATTGGCGTGCGTAGCGGCCGATCATTTGAGACTCCTGTGCTCTGGCAAACCATGCTCACGCCTGGTGCCAACTGTGAATAAGCTGACAAAACCCCAGGTGCCAGGACGCAATTTCTACTCGCAATTGTGACCTGGCACTTGGGATTTGCTTTGCCCTGATTTAAAGACTTGTGCTTTTGCTTTAAAGTGTTTAGCTAGGATGTAATGCCTGGTCTTTTTTAGTTGTGCAGTTTTCTATCTGCTCAGGAGTGTCCTTGATTTAACAGAAGCATATGTTGTGGAACATTTCAGTGGGAGCTTGCTTATATCTGGTGCTGAATAAATATAGCCGCTTGATTGGCATGCATGTCTGTTGAATGGCTTTCTTTTGCTCATTTCTTCTCAACTTTGAATGATAAACATTTGGTTTTTCTAAGCTCTGGCAGTTTTTCTTGTATTTGGCTTCAGTGAATTTTACGCAGAACTGTGCAAAGTAAAACTGCTGTGCCAGATGCAGCGAGCTGAGTGATGAATGCAATCATTGACTATTTAAAGCCGTAGCTGCTAGTATAATATTATATAATATTGGTTTCCATTCTATCCCACTGCCTGAACTGTTTTCAAGCAGGATGGAAGTCATTACAGAGGGGGAATTTGCAAGCCCTGGGCAGGTAGCATAAGGCTTCTTACACATGGCCATACAGTTTGCATAGTCTGTGCAATCCCCATCGTATGCTGCTTCAAACGCACACTGTTTGCGCTCAGAGCAGATGTCTGTGAGTACTTAACATAACCTCGGTGAGTAACTGCATACAGCCCCATCATTTAACCTGGCACAGCTGCGGTTCTCTGTACAGCTGTGTGCATAAGCCTAAAGCCCCGTATACGCACCGATTGTTGGCCGTAAATTTTCGGCCAACGTCCGATCGGCCGATTGTCGGCTTATTAGTATGATGCTTCCGACAACCGACTGCGACTTTTCGGCCAAACAAAATCTGGTGTGCATGCTATAAAATTTTTGTTGGCTGTCAGCAGAACGGCCGATTGTTTCTCAGTCAGTACAGATTTCAGCCGACAAAAATGTGATGAGCAAGACTGGGCATGCTCAGAGAAGAAAAAACACACGGAAAGTAAACCAGAACATGACATCACTTTTGCAGTTGGTTGTTGTTGGCCGACAAAATTTGTGTGCAGTCTAGAGCACATTTCCACCAACACAACAACACTGGACAAAAGACGGTCGATCGGTCGGCCAACAATCGGTGCGTGTGTACGAGGCATAAGACTACACTGGCCAGGTCTGAACATTTTTCATATTCTTAGCAGACTGTGAATGAGCTTTAATCCTTTCACTGCCACTGACATTTGTTGATTGTCCTTCCAGTGAATGAACGCTGAAGTTACAAGCTTTTTGTCAATGCTGTCATTCCCTGGTCTCCCTGAAAGAGCTAATTAAGCATGATTTGTACTTGATTAGCTTTATTGGAGTGCAGGGGAGACATTAAAAAGGAACTACACTGCACTGGAGTACCACAAACCAAAAACGCTATTTAATTTTCAAAGCGAATTCCTCCATCCATGTCTCCATGCTTTATCTTGCCGAGAGAGCCCCTTGAAAAATCTCCTAACATTTCTGGCTGTGGTCATCTTGAGTAAGAGCAGACAAACCATGTAGCATTTAGTTCCTGGAATCTATCTGCCCTTAACTCATGAATGCAGGAGGGTGTGCTTAGCTAAAAAACCCTCCTTCCCTCCTGAAGGCACCTGGGATGTATGATGTCATTTGCCTAGGCATGGAAACCAGGAAATACCTGAAGAAATGTAAAACATATGTTTTGAGGCTTGGTTTACACTATTGCGATTTGGGAACCAGCGGGATTTAAGTGCAGGTTCCTGCATCGGATGTGTCTGGCAGGCACATGTGATCCGCTGCAGGTGTCAAGGAGTTAAAGATACCCCCAGATTGGTTTGCAGATTGCAAGTGCCAACTGTCAAATGGTGCAGGAATCGGATTGCATGGGTGTGAACACCCATGTGATTGGATTCCAGTGCAGACTAAAAAAGGGCTCTGCACCATTTTTGTCCGAATGCGATGCAAATTCAGCCATACAATCTGTATGGCTGAATTTGCATCGCACAGACATTGCATGTGGTCTGCAGAGCAATGCAGTGCGAATTACATGCAATGTCTGACATCACAATAGTGTGAACCCAGCCTAAAACAAGTAAATATGATATAAATTCCTATCTATTTACTAATGCTAGCAGCATAAGGCCTCCTGCACACTGCTGCTGTTAAACTCACATTTTTGTATGTTTAGGAGTTTAAAACTCCCCTAATGTTATCCTATGTGTCCATGCACACACACGTAGGTTTTTAGCAGTTTATCAGCAGGGGAGTTTAGAGGATGTTTTCTGAATGCCCTAAAATCGCATTCAGGAGAGGCAATCTTGACCACAAAAAACACTTTTAAGCGTGCCTAAACGATAGACACGTTTAACACTTCGTTCATAACACTTGTTTATTTCAGAGGCCAGAATAAATGAATAAATAAATATTTAATAAATAATAAAGTCCAAACTCTGCTAAACTCACCTAAACGGTTTTGAAAAAAAATGCAGCTTAGGTGAGTATTTAACGCTGATTTTCTCATGTCAGAAAAAGCAGCATTTATGAGAAACCAGTGAACATGAAGCCTAAGAGCCGGTGTAACGTTAGAATTCCATACCTCGTTAGATTTCCATACCCTCGTCACTTCCTGTCAAACAGCTGAGCAGCGCAGCAGTGCGCATGCTCAGAGCCCCGGATACGTAATAGAACAGCAAAGAATTTGACAAGTGTGCATGCTCGTAGGGTAGGAAATAATCACGGCTCTGTGTGTAATGTTATACTTGCGGCGGTAACATTAAAACAGTTCGGCTGCAACATCAATAATCTCCTCTCCTATCCCTGTGACTTGCCTGATCTCGCCTAATAAATATAAAAGCGGTGGCGGGTGTATGAGATGTAAATGACGGCGATCTCTGCTCCGTGATCTGCTTTTATATTTATTACCTGAGAGCAGGGAAGTGACAGGGGAAGGAGCGGGGATGAGCCATGTTGCAGAGGAGCTGTTTTAATGTAACCGCCGCAAGTGTAACTAGCGTGAGAAATCCATACCCTCTGTAGGTGCACCGGAAGTGACGAGGGTATGGTTTTCTCACGGGTATGGGTTTTTTACGGAACACCGGTTCACACTACTCCGACCTGTTAGGCGACTTGGTCACCTGACAAGTAGCGCTCCATGCTGTGCAATGGAACCGTTCTAATCGGAGCCATTCAAGTCACTCCGACTTGGAAAAAAGGTTCCTGCACTACTTTTGGGCGAAGTCGGAGCGACTTGCACTGACTTCTATTATGAGAAGTCGTTTGCAAGCCGCAATGAAGTCGTGCTGCACGGGCGACTTCAAAGTCGGGGCGACTTTGAGTTGCCGCGGTGTGAACCGACTCTTAGGATTAACAATAGTCACTGTTTGAAAGAGTGAAGTTCCACTTTTAGAAGAAGGTCTCAAAGAGGATCTGTCACTTTTCAGCTCTCTCTGTAATGAGCCGAATCAACAGAACTGGTATGTGGGAAGATGCTGAGAACATCTTTTTGTGTGTGTTCCTTACTGCAGTAGTTGGTAATTTGGAACCACTGATCAATATTAGGATAGGAGTTGCCCATCTATAAAATTTCCAACACAACTCTAAATTGCTGACCAGTAACTCTCAACTGGTTTCAAGCGCCACCTATGGACAATTTTTGGTACTGATATATTCCTCTATATATACCTTTACCCATCTATTTCTCAAAAAAGCCTCCAATGGGACTCCGATGTTACTTTCCTCTGTGCCTTTATTTCCTCTCTGGAAAAATCTTCCTCTCCTTCCTCCAAATGGGTGTCAGAAGCTCCCAGAAATGACATTTAAACATATAGTGTAATACTACAAAAACCTGATTCCACAAAATATGATCTGTGCTACTCCTAAAAATGTGTTTATGAAAGTGTATATCCCTTTATACCTAGTACTGACACCAATCACTCCATGCACCTTACCAAATGTAACATTTTCATCATGCAGTCAACCCAACCTCTGATTTTTATATGCAGAATTTTATGTGAAAATGCTTTAAATTATAAACTGTGCAATAGTGCCACAGCCACTCGCTTAACCAGCATAATCAAGCGCCATAACCACTGTCTCCAGACCCACTAGTCACCATGTGGTCACATCATGCACCTTACTAAATGCTAGCAAGTATGCGTTCCTTTCCAAAATAGAGTTATGTCATCGGCACTCCTCCCGATCTTCCGTTGTTCACTATTGGGACTTTCCCATGTAAGATATTCAAAAAGGGGCCATAGTACAGCAGTATGGCTAAAATCCAGTACTTTTCATGTACTGGCAAACGCATGGTAAATCCTATAAACCTGACTTAAGATGGCCGCCACGGCACTTGCGGCGTGCGTGATGACGTCACTTTTGACACTTTTAGTCCACCGACTTCTTCTCAGGATGGGATTGACAGAGGCCTAGCCATCTTTAAATACTACTGCTTCCGCCTTTTTTTTTGCCATATGAGCCTCCATTTTACTTGATGTAAAAAATGTACCAGGGTCCTGCAGTTGCCCCGGAAATCCCAAATAAACTAAAATCACCCAAAAACCATCCAACATAAATCCTCACTACTCCATGATTTGCCATATTAGTGTATAACACCCAGTTTATTCTTAAATATCTATATGCAGTGGTTAATAAAACCAACTAAATGGTTGGGGAGCAAAATCTCATATTCACTCTGAGAATAACAGACAGAAAATATATATTGTATATGCTATTAGGAGGTTGGATCTGGTAAATATCGTCAGACTCCAATCACATTTTTTATTTAAAGAAAAACGAAATTAAAGACAGTTTTGCCGATTTTCAGACAGAACTGTATTATGTATGACCAACTCCCTTATCATAGACAGGTGGCTTGATATATGCTCCTGCACTTGCTGTCGCTTATGCTGCCCATACGAAAACAATGTCTTCCTTCAAGGAACGTTCATTCGATTTTCTATTCGTTAGTGGGGTCAAATCGACATTAGTTTTTGACCACAGTAAAAGGAAAATTTTAAGGAGCAGACTAGAAAACTTTTTGGTCAAAGGAATTTCATTCATTTTAAAACTGAATGTTAAAAGCAAGGGAAATTTTTAAACATTTTTTTTCAGCGAATGTACAAAGATTTTTCGTATAAATATTCTCATCCAAAAATTGATACATGTACGGCCAGCATAAAGCTCGGTTCACCCCTATGCAGTTTTCTTTTGATTCATTTCTGTAGTGCTTTTTGCTGAGAGTTTTTGCACTCACGATTTGTGTTTTTTTATTTCTTTTGGCCAATTTTTGGCAGATTAAAAAACACATTGCGGCAAAAATGCACTCAATGCTTTTCTGCAGCTTCTCCATTGAAGTCTATTAAACCAAAAAAAGCAAAAAAATCAGTTTTGCGTGGCAAAATGTCCTTGACCCTTTCCAAATCCACAGCGGCTGAAAAAAGCATAGATCTGAACGTGTCCCATAGGAAACCATGTTAAATGAATTGTAGTGTGTTTCTGCAAAAAGCACCAAAAAACGCATAGGTGTGAACCTGGTTTAAGGCTTTTAGTAGCCGCAGCATATATATATTTTTTTTTTTATATCCCCTGTCGTAATGGGGTTACAAAAAAAAAAAAAAAAACTAAAATTAGCCCTTTTATAATACAAAAAGAACAGAGAATTGCTACTTTACTATAAGGGTTTTTTTATACTGTAAAACAGTGAAAGTATTTATATATTATATCCTATCTAATAATAAATACACCCAGAAGTGGGATGTATGAGCATTTTAACTAGGAGTCAGACATATATGGAGGGTGAAAGGGAGATATAAATGTTTTATCTTAGTTGTACTAAAAGCTGAGACTTTATTTTATTTTTTTTTTTAATGGATAAATGTTGAATATAATGCACAATGCGGGTAAAAGTTGTCTTTCAATGTAATTGTAATGCCTTATATTACCTTCAGTCTATCAGCCTCCATCTTTTCTGGGTTCAGATGCTGATCTTCCCTGCACAGAGTCTTTAAATCGATTAAAAAAAAAAAAAAAAAAAAAAAACAACAAACATAAAACAAACAAAAATTATACTTACCTGCCCTGTGTAATGGTTTTGCCCTGATTCTCCTCCTCTGGGGTCCCCCACTGATGCTTCTGGCTCCTCCTGCCTTCAGAGTGCCCCAATAGCAAGCTGCAAAGTATAGTATAGAGTGCCCCTATAGCAAGGTAAAAAAACTTTTGCCTTTAGAACCACTCACTTCCTGCTCAGGACTACATGTCCCATGAGGCATTGCTCCTCACACATTCACAAGTTCTCAGGCACTTACTGACATGCATGGACGGTGTACTGAGCTGTATGTGTGCTGCACTGTGTATATTGACATGCATGGACGGTGTACTGAGCTGTATGTGTGCTGCACTGTGTGTTCTGATATGTATGGGCGTTGTACTGAGCTGTATGTGCGCTGCACTGTGTCTTCTGACATGTATGGGCAGTGTACTGAGCTGTATGTGTGCTGCACTGTGTATTCTAACATGTATGGACTGTGTACTGAGCTGTATGTGTTGCACTGTGTATACTGACATGTATGGATGGTGTACTGAGCTGTATGTGTGCTGCACTGTGTCTTCTGACATGTATGGACGGTGTACTGAGCTGTATGTGTGCTGCACTGTGTCTTCTGACATGTATGGACGGTGTACTGAGCTGTATGTATGCTGCACTGTGTATACTGACATGTATGGACGGTGTACTGAGCTGTATGTGTGCTGTACTGTGTATACTGACATGTATGGACGGTGTACTGAGCTGTAGGTGTGCTGCACTGTGTATACTGACATGTATGGACGGTGTACTGAGCTGTGTGTGTGCTGCACTGTGTCTTCTGACATGTATGGACGGTGTACTGAGCTTTGTGTGCTGCACTGTGTATACTGACATGTATGGACGGTGTACTGAGCTGTATGTGTGCTGCACTGTGTATTCTAACATGTATGGACGGTGTACTGAGCTGTATGTGTGCTGCACTGTGTATACTGACATGTATGGACGGTGTACTGAGCTGTATGTGTGCTGCACTGTGTCTTTTGACATGTATGGACAGTGTACTGAGCTGTATGTGTGCTGCACTGTGTATTCTAACATGTATGGACGGTGTACTGAGCTGTAGGTATGCTGCACTGTGTATACTGACATGTATGGACGGTGTACTGAGCTGTATGTGTGCTGCACTGTGTCTTCTGACATGTATGGATGGTGTACTGAGCTGTATGTGTGCTGCACTGTGTATACTGACATGTATGGACGGTGTACTGAACTGTATGTGTGCTGTACTGTGTATACTGACATGTATGGACGGTGTACTGAACTGTATGTGTGCTGTACTGTGTATACTGACATGTATGGACGGTGTACTGAGCTGTATGTGTGCTGCACTGTGTATACTGACATGTATGGACGGTGTACTGAACTGTATGTGTGCTGTACTGTGTCTTCTGACATGTATGGACGGTGTACTGAGCTGTATGTGTGCTGCACTGTGTATACTGACATGTATGGATGGTGTACTGAGCTGTATGTGTGCTTCACTGTGTCTTCTGACATGTATGGACGGTGTACTGAGCTGTATGTGTGCTTCACTGTGTCTTCTGACATGTATGGACGGTGTACTGAGCTGTATGTGTGCTGCACTGTGTATACTGACATGTATGGACGGTGTACTGAGCTGTATGTGTGCTGTACTGTGTATACTGACATGTATGGACGGTCTACTGAGCTGTATGTGTGCTTCACTGTGTATACTGACATGTATGGACGGTCTACTGAGCTGTATGTGTGCTTCACTGTGTCTTCTGACATGTATGGACGGTGTACTGAGCTGTATTTGTGTTGCACTGTGTATACTGACATGTATGGACGGTGTACTGAGCTGTATGTGTGCTGCACTGTGTATGCTGACATGTATGGACGGTGTACTGAGCTGTATGTGTGCTGCACTGTGTATACTGACATGTATGGACTGTGTGCTGCACTGTGTATACTGACATGTATGGACTGTGTGCTGCACTGTGTATACTGACATGTATGGACGGTGTACTGAGCTGTATGTGTGCTGCATTATGTATACTGACATGTATGGACGGTGTACTGAGCTGTATGTGTGCTGCACTGTGTATACTGACATGTATGGACGGTGTACTGAGCTGTATGTGTGCTGCACTGTGTATGCTGACATGTATGGACGGTGTACTGAGCTGTATGTGTGCTGCACTGTGTATACTGACATGTATGGACTGTGTGCTGCACTGTGTATACTGACATGTATGGACTGTGTGCTGCACTGTGTATACTGACATGTATGGACGGTGTACTGAGCTGTATGTGTGCTGCATTATGTATACTGACATGTATGGACGGTGTACTGAGCTGTATGTGTGCTGCACTGTGTCTTCTGACATGTATGGACGGTGTACTGAGCTGTATGTATGCTGCACTGTGTATACTGACATGTATGGACGGTGTACTGAGCTGTATGTGTGCTGTACTGTGTATACTGACATGTATGGACGGTGTACTGAGCTGTAGGTGTGCTGCACTGTGTATACTGACATGTATGGACGGTGTACTGAGCTGTGTGTGTGCTGCACTGTGTCTTCTGACATGTATGGACGGTGTACTGAGCTTTGTGTGCTGCACTGTGTATACTGACATGTATGGACGGTGTACTGAGCTGTATGTGTGCTGCACTGTGTATTCTAACATGTATGGACGGTGTACTGAGCTGTATGTGTGCTGCACTGTGTATACTGACATGTATGGACGGTGTACTGAGCTGTATGTGTGCTGCACTGTGTCTTTTGACATGTATGGACAGTGTACTGAGCTGTATGTGTGCTGCACTGTGTATTCTAACATGTATGGACGGTGTACTGAGCTGTAGGTATGCTGCACTGTGTATACTGACATGTATGGACGGTGTACTGAGCTGTATGTGTGCTGCACTGTGTCTTCTGACATGTATGGATGGTGTACTGAGCTGTATGTGTGCTGCACTGTGTATACTGACATGTATGGACGGTGTACTGAACTGTATGTGTGCTGTACTGTGTATACTGACATGTATGGACGGTGTACTGAACTGTATGTGTGCTGTACTGTGTATACTGACATGTATGGACGGTGTACTGAGCTGTATGTGTGCTGCACTGTGTATACTGACATGTATGGACGGTGTACTGAACTGTATGTGTGCTGTACTGTGTCTTCTGACATGTATGGACGGTGTACTGAGCTGTATGTGTGCTGCACTGTGTATACTGACATGTATGGATGGTGTACTGAGCTGTATGTGTGCTTCACTGTGTCTTCTGACATGTATGGACGGTGTACTGAGCTGTATGTGTGCTGCACTGTGTATACTGACATGTATGGACGGTGTACTGAGCTGTATGTGTGCTGTACTGTGTATACTGACATGTATGGACGGTCTACTGAGCTGTATGTGTGCTTCACTGTGTATACTGACATGTATGGACGGTCTACTGAGCTGTATGTGTGCTTCACTGTGTCTTCTGACATGTATGGACGGTGTACTGAGCTGTATTTGTGTTGCACTGTGTATACTGACATGTATGGACGGTGTACTGAGCTGTATGTGTGCTGCACTGTGTATGCTGACATGTATGGACGGTGTACTGAGCTGTATGTGTGCTGCACTGTGTATACTGACATGTATGGACTGTGTGCTGCACTGTGTATACTGACATGTATGGACTGTGTGCTGCACTGTGTATACTGACATGTATGGACGGTGTACTGAGCTGTATGTGTGCTGCATTATGTATACTGACATGTATGGACGGTGTACTGAGCTGTATGTGTGCTGCACTGTGTATACTGACATGTATGGACGGTGTACTGAGCTGTATGTGTGCTGCACTGTGTATGCTGACATGTATGGACGGTGTACTGAGCTGTATGTGTGCTGCACTGTGTATACTGACATGTATGGACTGTGTGCTGCACTGTGTATACTGACATGTATGGACTGTGTGCTGCACTGTGTATACTGACATGTATGGACGGTGTACTGAGCTGTATGTGTGCTGCATTATGTATACTGACATGTATGGACGGTGTACTGAGCTGTATGTGTGCTGCACTGTGTCTTCTGACATGTATGGACGGTGTACTGAACTGTATGCGCGCTTCACTGTATTTCCTGATATGTAAACAAATAATGTATTCTGTATGCAGACCAACCAATCGGCTGACCAACGAATCGATTATGAAAATATTTGTCAACTATTTTAATAATCGATTAGTTGTCAATTAGTTGTTTCGGACCTGATTGTAGTGTTTTTTGTCAGAATGTTTGTATTGTCAAAGTGCTCTGTCACTGTAAAAGATTGGTGAACAGCTGGATGTAATACATTTTAGGCATCCTGTTGTCATAGTAACATGTTTTTGAACATACTGTACCAGCTAAAATTCTTCCACATTTTTTAGATTAGATTGATGTGATGTTTCATAATGACAGGTCTTCGGGTTAATATTTGGACATATAATTGCAAGCCAAAGAGAATCCCTGTTTTTACATTATCCTTTACAATGCGTGTCTCAAACATATTTAAAAGTAAAATAAAGGTTAAAGGAAAGAAAATTGCTTGAATCTCCCCCTGCTGCTCTATTGTATTCTGACAGTAGGGGGGGGGGAGGGGTTTCCCAGCTGTCAGAATACAATGATCACTGCAGTGATCGCAGGAGAAAAACTTGATAGACCGGTTGTTCTGAAGTCAATCAATAGATCAACTTCAGTACAACCAGTTTGCCCATAGATAAAATGAAATTGGGCCGATTCAGTCAATCTGTCTGGGTCTGTAAAACATTTTAAGGGATTGACCCAAGCGCATACTTACTGAAGATGAGCTGCTTGATTAGAGTCCTTGCACATGGCCACAAGAACGCAGCATTTTTAGCAGTACAGCAGTTTTCTGTGAGTCCATGTGCACAAGGGGGAATTTATCCTAACTGGAGCAGAGAGAATCTAAAGCAGTTGTGCATGGTGACCAGTCTGCTTTCAGGGTCAGCTTATTCAGTAACAGTGAATGTAAACCCTCACATATACTCAGTGAACAGCCTCAGATAATCGAGAGATGAAACAAAATCCCCCTACATAAGTTTTAATTGTATATCTGCTGTCTTCAGCTTTCTACACTGTTTAGAAAGTGAACATTGTGTTAGAATGTTTTCTTCCTGTTCCAGCACTGTCTATGTAGAGGGGGAGGTGCACACTTCCCCCTCCACATAGACAGTAGAAGGAAGAAACATGCTGTGATGTGAATAGACCAACTCTCTGCTAATCTATCTTTATGCACCCACCCGGACACAAGTTTCCAGCTGCTTTTATCTCGTGTCAGAGAACTTGTCGGAAGTTATCATGCTGATAATCGAGGAATGGAGCAGCAGAAATACACGGTACTTAGGGCTTTGGAGAGAGATAAGTAAACACTACAAATATATGGTCAAATTTCATGAATAGGGTTTACATCCACTTTAAGGTATATTCACATGATCGTTTTGCCACAGTGCAAATCTCTGCGGCAGGAATCTACATATTCCTGCTGCTGGATTTGACAGCTACTAGCTGCACAAAGTGTGTCCAACCGTGATCACTGAAGCAGCAGCCGCCGACAGCAGTGTACGGGCTCAAGGGCTTGAAACTGTCAAAGCCATCAGCAGGAATTCCTACCGCTAGGATGCACACGGTGGCAAAATTCCTGTGCAAGTGTACCTGGAAGCTTTGAAAATGAAAGATAGAAGCTGATTGGTTGCCATGCTCAGCTGCTTCACATTCTAGCTGCTCCAGTTTTGATCAGTTCTGCTTCAGTGCAAATAGATCAGTAAAGTTGCACCACATCCAGATCTGTAAACCAAAAACAGAAAAATGTGTGTCCATGGTCAGTAATTTCTATGTGCACGCTTGTACATGCAGATATGGTTTCACACGTAAATGTAATCCTTGACTGAAGAAAGGAATGGAATAAGAATGTTAGAGGTTTGTTTTTGCATAAGGACGTGGTTGCTCCCTGTATGAGAAAGTCCGAACACGGAAAGAGGGAGTAGAAGGAATGATATTAAGGAAGCACAGGTATAGAATAGGGGTAGTAAAAAGAAAGGGGAGGTTGGGGTGAGATAGCTGTAAGCTTGAGTGTGAGTTGAAGCTGGCCGCCACGTCCTTAACAACGGATGACTCATCCGCTTGAGCGGCTTCCCCGCTAACAGCTGAATGCGAGAGCCGGTTCACACTGGGGCGACAAGTCGCCGTGGGTCGCCTGCTATAGATTAGCACAGGACCCGTTCTAATAGGAGCGACACAAGTCGCTCCGACTTAGAAAAAGGGTCCTGTACTACTTTGGGGCGACCTGGAGCGACCTGCATTGACTTCAATGATACGAAGTCCGTGCATGTCTCTCCGAGGTCGCGGTGCGCGCTGTGCACGCGACTTCACAGGTCGCCCCGGCAAGTCGGGTCGCCTGTATGTGAACCGGCTCTGAAGAAAACATGCCGGCAAATAAAAAAAATAAAATAAACCAGCGTGCCCCCCCCCCCCCCAAAAAAAAATAATAAATAAATCCATACTAGACCCTTATCCAAGCCTGCAGCCCGGCAGGTCAGAAAAGGAAGAGGACGAACGAGCGCACCCCATAGAATGCATTAAGATAAAATAACCTTCTGACTTTACAGCTCCTTTAACCACTTGCCGACTGCCTAACGATGATTTACGTCGGCAGTCAGCCCTTCACAGGCAAAGTGACGTAGATCTACGTCGCTAGCCTGTGAGGGTCTAGGGCAGGGCTTGACAAATTTGCCTGAAATCTAGGAGCCAGCTAAAAAAGTTAGGAGCCAGTTTTTTTTTTTTTTTTAATCTAACAACCAAGCTTTATTTAATAAAACTGATAGAACCCCACTCTCCTCTATAGCGCAATTGGATGGAAACAGACTGTCTGCCTCTTTCCATCCGATGCCATCTGATCCGATCCACGGGATGGATAGAAAATAGAACCACCATCCGTCTGTTTTTGCCGGACAGGATCAGATGGTGGCAGATTACTGCTCCATAGAGGAGAATGAAGGGTCCGATCAGGTCTGCCTGAAAAACTGACAGGCGGACCTGATCAGACAGCCCGTATGAAAGGGGCCTTCGGCTGTGGCACGGTGATGAGAAAAAAAAAAAAAAAACAGATAATATATATATATATATATATATATATATATATATATATATATATATATATATATATATACAATTTTTTTTTTTAATAAGAATTGGAAAAAAAAAGAAAAAATTATTTATTTTTTTTAAATCTAAAAAATAAATTAATAATAATAACCCCACTCCCTGTCCACTTACCTTTTAAGCAAAGGTAACTGAACAGAGAGATGAAGCCTGCAAAAACTTCCCTCTCCTCTCCTGTTTGGAAGGAGATGGAAAAGCATTGAGAACAGGCATTACTCCCGGCCACCACAAGAGGGCGCCAGTTCCCCAGCCTTCTCATCTCACAGAAGAAGGGCGAAAAGCCGGGGCCTCAATTTATGGACGGCGCGGAAGTCCGTGCACTCGGGGAAGGAGGTGGGGGCGCAAAAGGGACAGGACACCTCCTGCAGGGCACCCCAGGCGCCAGGTCGCTAATTTTAGTCGCAAATGCGACCTGGCGCCCGGCGATTGTTGAACCCTGGTCTAGGGAGCGAGCGCGCGACCACGGAGGCGTGCTTCCCCGTGGTCACGGACCCCCCCCCCCCCCGCGCGCGCGTGTGACCGGCGGACCCGATGTCCACCGGTCACTCTGCGATCGCCGCTGCAGAGGGAGAAAGTCAGGCGGCTAGTGTAAACAAGCCGCCTGTCATTATCCCCTGTGTAGAAACAATGATCACACGGTTCTACTATGTAGGACCGTTGATCATTGTTCCTGCAGCCCAAGCCACAGCCAATCACAGTTAGAATCACGCCCCTAGGGACACACAGCCCCTCCCTCTCAAAAAAAGTTAACCCCTTCACTGCCAGTGTAATTTTACAGTAACCGTGCATATGTATAGCACTGATTACTGTAGTAATGTCACTGGTAACCCCAAAAGTGTCAAAAATGTCAGTCAAGGGTCCGATCTGTCCGCCCAAATGTCGCAGTCCCGCAAAAAAAATCGCAGATCACCGCCATTACGCGTTAAAAAAAAAAAACACCAAAAATGACAAATCTTTCCCTTTGTTAGTAAACGCGATAACTTTTGCGCAAACCAATCAAAATACGCTTTTTGCAATTTTTTTTTTTTTTTACCAAACATATGTAGCATAAAACAAATTGGCCGAAAATGTTAAAAAATTTAGATTTTTACTTTTTTTTTTGGAGAATTTCATATATAAAAAATGTGTAAAATATTGCTATTTTTGCAAAATTGACGCTCTTTTTTTTGTTTATAGCGCATGATCAAAAAATCGCACAGGTGATCAAATATCACCAAAAGAAAGCTCCATTTGTGGGAAAAAAAGGACGTCAAATTAGTTTAGGTACAGCGTCGCACGACCGCGCAATTGTCCGTTAAACTCACGCAGTGCCGAATCGCAAAATACCCCCTGGTCAGGAAGGGGGTAAAATCTTCCGGGGCTTAAGTGGTTAAGAACTGTCAAACAGCAGAGCAGGAGCAGGCAGACTTCAGCAGCCTTCGCCGGGCCCAGGGTTGTGGGGAAGAGGTTTTTTTTCTCCATCAATACGGGGACAAGGTGTGTGGCTTGCTCGTTCCCTCACTTTCCTGACCTGCTGGGCTGCATGCTCGGATAAGGGTCTGGTATGGATTTTGAGCGGGGAACCCCACACCATGTTTTTTTTTTTTTTTTTTTTTAAATCTGTACCAGTTTTTTTTTTTTTTTTTTTTTCCCTCCATTTTTTTTTTTTGACACTCTAGTTTACAGATCTTCTCCAAAACCTTAAGGTTTCTTGGCTGTTGCTCGACAACTCGAAGTTTCAGCTCCCTCCATAAATTTTCTGTAAGTCACTCAATGACCATAATGTGCTTCTTCTTCAGTCACTGCTTTCTTTCCTTGGCGGTATGTTTTGGGTAATTGTCATGCTGGAATGTAAAGTAGAGTCCAGACAGTTTTTATTGAAGCATGATTACATCACAAAAAATGTAGTGCAACGTTTAATCATATGCTTGACGAAGGGGTTCTGGGTGACTCTGTGATCATGCTTCAATATAAACCATTTGTACTCTACTTGATGATCCATGGTGTACTGGCAAATATCCTCTTTGTGGCTTTCTGATCCAGTTTCCAGCTGGTGGTTGCTGCAGCACCCAAAACTCTAGAGCTTTATCCAGGAACATGTGTCAAGGGAATATGGAGTAATAATTGTCATGCTGGAACACCAATCCATGACCCATCTTCAGTTCTCTGGCTGAGGGAAGGTGGTTTTCATCCAAGATTTTACAATGCATGGCCCAGTCCATTGGCCCCTCAATGCGGCAAAGTCGGCCTGTACCTTTAGCAGAGAAACAGCCCCAAAGCATAATATTTCCACCTCCGTGCTTGACTGTAGGGATAACGTTCGAAGCACCAAACACTGCGAGTCGAGTTAATACCAAAGAGCTCAATTTTGGTCTCGTCTGACCACAGCACTTTGTCCCAATCCTTCTCTGAATCATTTAGATATTCATTGGCAAACTTCAGATGGGCCTGTACGTGTGCCTTCTTTAGGAGGGGGTCCTTGCAGGCGATGCAGTGTTTTAATTCATGGTAACGCATTGTGTTACCAATGATTTATTTGGGAACTGTGGTCCCAACTGCCTTAGATCATTGACAAGATTCTCCTGTGTAGTTCTGGGCTGATCCGTCAGTGTTCTCATGATCATCTTTACCCCATGAGCTTACATGGAGCTCCAGACCAAGTGCAGTTGATGGTTATTTTGTATTTCTTCCATTTGCGAATAATCGCTCTAACAGTTTCCTTCTCTCCAAGTTTCTTGCTGATGGTCTTGTAGCACATTCCAGCCTTGTGCACGTCTACAATCTTGTCCCTGACATCAATTTGATATCCTTTGGCAGCTCTTTGGTCTTGCCCATGATGGTAAAGTTTGAATGGAAGAAAATGATTCTACACATGAGTTGTCATTAGAAGCACCTTCTTACATTGTCATGACTAATCGGTGTACCATGAGCACATACTATATCCAGTTGTGGGAGCGAGAATTATTGTGGGTTGGTAGGCGATCAAATACTTAACTGCATCTCAATTTATAGCCTTTGTATTGTGTTTTTTTTTTTTTCTGGATTGTTGGTTGGTATTCTGTCTCTATCATTTAAAATACACCTATAATTGAAATTATAGACCCTTCATTTCTTTGTAGATGGGCAAACTTACAAAATCTGCAGGGGGTCAAATTATCTTTCCCACTGTATAATTTGCACTGTAAGCCAGAGGTTCTGGATGTGCATCTGGCTAGTGGGATATAAGCAATGACTTGGATGGCTCTACCCACTGTCCCTGAAGGAATAACCCTTTTGCTTTTGGGATATATAATGGGATGAGACGCGTAAATAGCTTGTGTTTCAAGAAAACTCTAGGTCAGGCATGTCCAACCTGCGGCCCGGAACCTCAGGCAATGCGGCCCACTGCCCCCTGACAATTTTTGCTGGGGAGGAAGGAAGTCAGGTTGGGGGCATGTCCACAGCAGCTTCCAACTAACGATAGGCAGAGGCTGCCTCAGAGAGGGGGGGGGGGGGGGGGAAGCATGTGCAGTGTTTCTGACTCCTACCACCATGACCACTTGAAATCACTGAGGTGGTTAGAGTGTTCCTTTATTATCATTTAGAAGAAGTAAACCTCTGTATACTGATTCAATTTAATTTGATCATCCTCTAGTTGTGTTAAATTAGTGCGGGGGCCGCGGTGGCGTGGGAAGGGCGCGGCGGCATTTTTTTTACTTGTACACCTTAACTATAGTATATATTTTATATGCGGCCCGAGAAAATTTCTCTACACTCAATGTGGCCCAAAGGAGAAGCCAAAAGGTTGGACACCCATGCTCTAGGTACTATACTACACTATTTGGGAAGGCCTTTGTAATGAAATAAACTTAGCAAGAGTAATAGGCTAAACCATAAACTAAGTGGCTCAGAAACGAATATATACAGCTTGCATTGTCTGTAGCACACACTTCTTTTCATCCAGGATTATAAAACATTAATATGGATTGCATTACATGGGGCTCTCCCAAGTCATGTTGAACACAAAGTAGACTTGCAGGGTAATTTCATCCTGCGCTTAAGGAAATTGCCCTGGACTGTGCGATCTTGAAAATAGTTTGGTTATATAAGTTGATTTATATTATTATTCAGTTTTGGAAGCCTACAGATCTTCAGTGTATAATCTAAGGAAATGTGGTAGGAAATGATCTGTAAATCATAAAGGTGCACAAGGATCTCTAATGTTCATTTTCATTGTGTCAGGCAAGACTTCACAAGGACATCTGTGGTGTCGAAGTCATCTGGGAAAACAGCATTGTTTTCTTTCTGTGAACATAGTGCATTTGTAATATGTTTGAAGCCCAGTGCCTCTGTTTTATGAGGGGTGATGGTGTATTTCTTTTTTTTTTTTTTTTTTTCTTTCGAGGGGGGGGGGAAAGCAGTGTCCTTTAAAGGATCCTCCCTTTTTTCTTTCTTTTTTTTTTTTTTTTATTTCTCCAAGAGATTTTGTACTCTATTGGCTGATTTTGTCCTATGTAGTCGTGGCTTATTGTTTATTTACAATTTTATGCAGCATTAAAAGTGATATTTTTTTTTGCTCATTCTCCATTTTGTGCCTGGAATAGTGTGGTTCAGTCAAAATGGGCCTTTTGGGGCTAAAATCTTAAAGTACAGAGTATTAAGTTGATCCTGCTATAAATCCTGCGAGTTGCATGTTCTTGTGTGCTGGCTGCATTGAAATTTCGAACCCAGTTATTAACCTTCCCAGTTTGTGGGATGGGTGAGGTGAGATGGCGCTGCCTAATTGTATACAAATTGTGTGAGAAAGTTTAATTTGATTGATACAACATAAAGTGCTAATGTGCTAATTTAAATGATGACGTGCAGTCCACGGTATAGGGCAAAAGTATATAAAAAGGTACAAAGCAAATTTAAATAGCACTCTCTCCAGAGTAGTGTTCAAAGTGATAAGTGCAATAAATAGTTAAGTAAGGTAATAAACAAAATCTGTGTACCAGTGAAGAATAATAGTGGAGTATCACAATTATGAGAATACAATCTTAAATAATCTGATTAAAAAATGCTCCTAAAAAAAATATAATAAATAAATGTGCAAAAAAAGCTATGTGCCAATAAAGGAATTAAAGTGATAATAGTGATCACAAAGTTGAAACAGTAAAAAAATCCAATAGAAAAGGTAAGAGCCCATTCGCACTAGCGCGACTTGTGAGGCAACTTGTGTTGCCCCAGGTAGCTTGACATAACAAAAGCAATGTTAATCAATCAGTGCCGTCTTAATTGGCACTACTGAAGTTGCTCCGACTTCAGAAAAGGGTCCTGTACTACTTTGAGGCAACCTGTGATCCGACTGTCCCATATACTTCAATGGGAGTCGCCTCCTTATCTTAATTGACACGACTTGTTATCAGACTTTCCAGGAAGAAGAAAGAGATTAGCCAGGCATTCCCCACAGACCAAGTCGTCTGTCTCTTCAAAGTAGTGCACAAGTCTCTTCCAATTCTCTTCCAATTCTCTTCCAAGTCTCTTCCAAGTCTCTAAACAAGTCTCTTCCAAGTCTCTAAACAAGTCTCTTCCAAGTCTCTAAACAAGTCTCTTCCAAGTCTCTAAACAAGTCTCTTCCAAGTCTCTAAACAAGTCTCTTCCAAGTCTCTAAACAAGTCTCTTCCAAATCTCTAAACAAGTCTCTTCAAGTCACGGGGCGACTTTCTGGTAGTGGTAGAGTGAACCAGCTCTAAATAGTCCATACAGTATTTAACCACACAAAAAATAAATAAAAAAGTTTTGATCCACCAAAGGGTGCTGAACAGTCTTTAAATGTGCTGTAAAGTGAAGAAAAAATCTTATTCAATTGGTGATAGTCCGGGTGGTCCAAGGGCTGGGTGATAGGTGAGAAAGACCAGTGCACCCCTCCAATTTCTCCCGCACTCACCAGAAATATGCACCCCTACAGGGGTAACGTGCCTCGATATAATCGCCTTTTATCCAACAATTTCAATGTGTGGGGCTCTTGGGGGAGAAGGTATTCCTTAACCTGGGTAGTGGAGCCTCTCTTTCCGGAGTGTCCCTGTGTCTGAGGTCTTTGTGTCTCCGTTTCCACTGATGTCCTATTGTGGATATCCACACTTTGCAGCACGTTTAAAGACTGTTCAGCACCCTTTGGTGGATCAAAACTTTTTTATTTATATCTTGTGTGGTTAAATACTGTATGGACTATTTACCTTTTCTATTGGATTGGTTTACTGTTTCAACTTTGTGATCACTATTATCACTTTAATTCCTTTATTGGCACATAGCTTTTTTTGCACATTAATTTTTAAATTTATTATATATTTTTTTAGGAGCATTTTTTAATCAGATTATTTAAGATTGTATTCTCATAATTGTGATACTCCACTATTATTCTTCACTGGTACACAGATTTTGTTTATTACCTTACTTAACTATTTATTGCACTTATCACTTTGAACACTACTCTGGAGAGAGTGCTCTCTAAATTTGCTTTTTACCTTTTTATATACTTTTGCCCTATACCGTGGACTGCACGTCATCATTTAAATTAGCACTTTATGTTGTATCAATCAAATTAAACTTTCTCACACCATTTGTATACAATTAGACAGCGCCATCTCACCTCACCCATCCCACATTCATTGATATAGTCTTCGGACTATATTTTGAGGTAGGCTGCAGCCCATTTCTTTTTGTCCATAAGCGCGGAAATTCTTCCACCCCTAAACCTTCCCAGTTTACTTCTCTGGACTACAGAATGTATTCCTCCTTTGGAGATGGGGCAAGGGGTGTTCTTTTAAGCCTCGTACACACGATGAGAATGATCGTCTGCTTGTTTTTTTGTGTTTTTTTTTTTTTCGTGCTAGTCTCATATCGAAAATGAAGATGTTAAGAAAATTCTCATACATCTGAATAAAACTTGTGAAGTGATGTTATATTGTAATGTATTCTTTTGTTTTCGAGCATGCTTGGTCTTGGTCACTCGATTCTTTTTTTCGGACTAATACTGTACTAATGAAATTATAATCCTTTTGTTCTGGTATCGTACATGTAAAATTTGTTTGTCCCTTCAGATAACTTTGCATAAACTGTCCTGTTTGGCTCACAACAGCTGCGTACTAACGATAAAACTATTGTACGATTGCTTCGAAAGCCGTGTTTGCGTCAGATTTTTCTCTTAAAGTGTATCAGGCATTAGTCAAGGCGCACAATTCCTGTTGTAGTGTAACAATGCTGCTCCTCCATAGATGCAGTGATTGAACAATTTTTTTTTTTTTTTTTTGCATAGGGAAGTATGTCAATGGGAGGATCACCAGATAAAAATAAAAGGGGGCAAAAAAAAAAAACCTGTATAAGGGCTCTTTCACACGGTCCGCTCCGTAGGCGGATACGTGTTGCTCAGCGGGGATCGATCCGCGATCCCCGCTGAGCCGGCGGATGACAGCTCCGTCTCCGCTTGCAGAGCGGAGAGGGAGGTGTCTCAGCCCCCCCTGCCCTCTATGGGGGATCGGAGGAGAGCGGACCGTTTGTCCGCTCTCATCAGATCCGATCCGCTCCGATTACTGAACAGATGGAAAAATAGGGTTTCCATCCGTCCAGATTTCAAGCACAGGATCGGATGCGGATGGCAGCGGTTGTCAGCGGAGGTGTCTCTGCTGACACCCGCTGCCCCATAGAGCTGCATGGAGGATCCGATCAGATCCGCCTAAAAAACTGACAGGCGGATCTGATCGGATCGCCCGTGTGAAAGAGCACTAACTCCTCATGCAGCCACCACTTCAAGGACTAGTTAGCTGCAAAATATGAAATGATTGTTTAAAGCATTGCCAAGTTCCTTTTTAAGTCCCAGTTCACACTTGTGCATTGCGGGAAGGCTGCTGTGAACCACTGTGCGATCCGATCCTGATGCAGCTGGAAAAAAGGGTCCTGTGTGTCTTTTGTGCGGGTGCAGTGCGAATTTCAGCCATACAAAGTGTATGGCTGAATTTGTATCCGCACCTCCGATCGCATGTAATGAAGCAGTGCGCTCCGAATTACATGTGATCGGCGCACTCGCAAAACTGTGAACCGGCCCTAAGTTCTGTACACCTGGGCTTATTATTGAGAGGTATCAGCCGGTCCGACAGAAGCCAGCCAAGCGCCCTGGTTCTGTTGAAGCGGCCAATGGCTGAGAGTGCTCAGTGGGCATTTCCTTGTCGGAACACAACAGTGGGAGAAATTGCTGCACTAACATCGGATTGTTAATACGGGACCTTTTCCTGAGTTCTTAAGTTTGTTTTTTTTTCCTTCAGCCCACTGGGTTGAATAAAAAAAAAAAAAGAAAAACTCAGTGTGTACAAGGCTTTGTCAGCAGCTAGTCCGTCCTATTTTGGAACATTCAGCCAGTTTCTATTAGCTGCTATGGCTGACCTGTTGGTGAAGATATATACATACTGCTGTTATCCTTATCCTTTCTTTAATACGTGACTAATTACTGACTTGGATCAAACAATTATTTTATATTTCACAATAATGTACAAGGCCAAAATGCTCAGTGCATAGACGGTTTAATTCTTTATCAGCTTTTACATCATAAAGGAATTATCGAGGCCTACAGGCTCCCACAAAACAACAATCCGCATGGGCAAGGCGCATGGCTCGCATACAGAAATGTCAACAGTAAAATTACTGCAGATAGACCAGCAAATACAAGGTCCATCCATACAGGAGCCTTAGGGCTCATGCACACTGCAGCCCCCAAAAAGCTGCTTTTATTTCAGCTGGAAGAAGCGTCTACTTTTGTGGGCTCTTTTGCACATTTTTTACAAACTCTCCTCTCATCTGATTTTTTTTTTTTTTTGTGTTTTCAAGCTTCTTTGAGTTTTTTTCATGCTCTTTCTTGCTTGTTTTCGCATGTTTTTGGGCATTTAGGCATCTTTTCTGCTCGAAAGCTCCTTTTAAAAATGCGAGTTTGGTGGGCTTTTTCTTTCTTCTGTCTGTAAGAGCATATGCATGTAAACTCCTAAAAAAAAAAAATCATGGTTTGCATGGACACATTGCCTAACATGGAGGGGATTTTCCAGGCAGAAAAAATGAGCGCTCAAAAGCCTGTGGGAGCCGCTTCTATGAGCTGCAGTGTGCATGAGCCCTTAGTTTATTTTGCCCAAGGAACCTTGACGAGCTTATATCCGTATGACTTTTTCAGTACAAACGCAAAAACGAGACAAAAAAGAGAAAAAGGGGAAAGCAGGAAAGAAAAGGGGGGTGAATAGTATCACGTTTTACTGTACTCCTTGCTTTGTTTCCCCACTGGGATATCAACTCTAAACTTTTAAGTACGCCCTGTTTGATAGAGGAGCTGAGATAGTACTGTATACGGCCTCTTGCACACTGCAGCTTGAAAAAGCTCAGTACAGCTTTTTTTTTTAAGGAGATAAAATACAGCCCATTTTATTTATTTATTTCAGGTACTTGTATACCGCTGTCAATTTACGTAGCGCTTTAAATATACATTGTACATTCACATCAGTCCCTGCCCTCAAGGAGCTTACAATCTAAGGTCCCTAACTCGCATACATACGCAGTAGGGACAATTTTTTTTTTTTTTTTTATACAGGATCCAATTAACCTACCAGCATGGAGTGTGGGAGGAAACCGGAGTACCCTGAGGAAACCCACGCAGGCACAGGGAGAACATGCAAACTCCAGGCAGGTAGTGTCGTGGTTGGGATTCGAACCAGTGACCCTCTTGGCTGCTAGGTGAAAGTGCTAACCACTACACCACTGTACAGCCCATTCATCATTCATAATGTACCTATGCACACAAGCATGTAAACAAGCGCCATGCATTCGTCAATAAAAAAAAAAAAAATAGAACAATCTGTTATTTGGTCAGTAATTTACGCCTCATGCGCGCAAATGCCCATTTACATATTGAGAATGGGAATACGTTTTCGCGCGTTTGTGTGAAAGTGCACACAAAATTGGGCAAACGCATATATACACGAAAATGCATACAAAAAAAAAATCTGGAAAAAGTAGATGCTCAAACAGGAGTGCAAGAGGCTTTAATGTCAATGCTTTGAGGACTTCTCCTTATTCAAGGATTAGGGCGTCTAAAGAGCAGATACAAACGTACGAAGTATGCACGTAACAAGAATTGTATTCTTTTCCCTTCCAAGTGCTGTACTAAAAATACATATTTCATTACATACAGCTATTCCCTGCTCCCTCGTCATAAATGGATGTTGCTGAACTGGTTGTAGCTTTGTGTGTTTAACCTATTCATACCACATGTTCTTGCAACACTGTCAAAACTTCCTGATGAAGTCGGTTATTATTGTGGTTACACAGCATCCTTGAAAATGTTAAATAGTGGTGAATTGCGTTCTCTTTTTGTACAGAATTACTACAACTAAGCTAGTGTTCCCAGACAGGCTTACCACAGGAACGCAAAAGTATCTATACCATGCATGAAGAATTTCTTTAGAAAGTTTGAGACAGCTGGTCATATTTATTGAAGTCTCTTTAATAGAAATTCTGTTTCAAACCACTCCTCATATTGGTGGCTTGATAAATAAAATAGAGTCCCTTTTTAGGTGAGTTGTAAAACAGGATCCACTGTACTAGGGGTCTCCTAACTATGGCCCTACCAGTTTTTTAGGAACTACAATTGCCATCATGCCTAGTCATGTCTGTGAATGTCAGTTTTACAATGCCTCATGGGATGTGTAGTTCCACAACAGCTGAGAGGTGTAAAATTAATCTGAACAGCACCTTCATTCATTCAGATGCAAGTATTGTTTGGGTATTCTGACAGCCAATGGCACCAGCTTTCTTAATACAGTAGCCTGCAGGGAGAGATATATCTATTTATGCTTTTAGTATGGATAGAGGAGTATGCTAGGTTTTTTGTTCAGTTCACAGACTACATGAAATCAAAGTGCCCTGCCAGCTTAGAGAGGAACGCCACTCCCCAGTTTTTTGGCAATAGTGTGCACAATTCACATACAACCAGCAAAAACCCATGTTGCCCTGCACCAGTCTGCTGTCATAGGCCATGTCCTGTGCCACCATCTTTGTTGCTGACTTCATCTGGTGCAAGTTGGGTGCAACTTGCTTCTTCCTAGGTCAGGCAGCCCGACCCACTGAAGACTCCACTGGGCCTGCCGTCCTCCATATGTATGAATGGAACATAAAGAACCCTGGGATATAAGACGTGCATTTCCTAGGAGGCTTCAGAGCTCTGTAGATGTCATTCTCACCGAGGCAAAAAAGCTGGGGGCAGGGCAGAATTAAAAGAAAAAGGGGTAAATTAAAAAAAAAAAAAAAATTTAGTTTGCACAGGGGGAAGCAGAGCAGTAATGCATAGTGCATCTAGTGCAGGGATCCTCAAACTACGGCCCTCCAGCTGTTGCAGAACTACATGTACTATGAGGCATTGTAAAACACTGACATTCACAGACATGACTAGGCATGATGGGAATATTAGTTCCCGAACAACTGGAGTGCCATAGTTTGAAGACCCCTGATCTAGTGGGTAAAACTCCACTTTTAACATCTCTGGCTCTAAAAGATGGTGAGGCGAATGGCTGAAAAAAGAAGGGTGGTTGCCTAGAGCTTTTAGCGGTTTTTCATGCCTCAGGTCATATTCTTATTGGTGGCTTGCTGGCGCAGGACCAATGAAAGGAACAGATGCTATGGCAATGAGCTGCCAAGTCCAAAACTTTACTTTTTAGTGGGCAAGGAAGGCTCAGAATCTCCATCAACTTTTCATTGTGGTCTCTGCCTTTCTTGTATAGTGATATTAGTTGACCCCATTTGATTGTTTTAATGTTGGAGGGGCAAAAAGTACAGAGCAATCTCCCCAATGGGGGTCACAGACAATAGTAAAAACTCCAACAGATGTTCTAACTTCGAGTCCTCCCCACTCCATCCAAAACTTTTATTTTTATCTTGGCCTTTAAAACAAGTGTCATTGGTGCTGGGCATCCAGCTCTTGTGTGTGAAGCCCTCAGTATGGTTTCTCTCCAACCTTTGTTGCTTTTTTAGTGGCAAATATAATTTAGGCTTGGTTCATATTGGTGCGATGGAAGACATTGCATGTGATTCGCACCACACTGCTGTGCAAATCACGTGGGATGTCTGTGTGATGCAAATTCAACCATACAGATTTTGTGGCTCAATTTGCATCACATTTGGACCAAACTCGTGCAGGACCCTTTTTTTGGTCCGCACCAGAATCGGATCACGGAGGGGTTCACACTAGGGATGCACCAATCTGATATTCGGATCGCAAATCTGACCCGATCCGGACAAAATAGCTGGATCGGAGATCGGTAAACTTTAGCCGTCCCACGGGCCGATCCGGTTTTTGCTGAGTAACGGCTCAGCCATCCCTTACTAGGTGCAGTAATAGTATGGGATGGGAGCCGATACTTCCTGTTTAGGTCCGGCTCACAGGCGGAGTGATATCAGATGCACTCCTCTTTTGAATGGAGGAGCCACACACATGAAGCAGCGGCTTTGCTCTTTACTGCAGCCGCTTGCTTTGTGTGTAGCTCCGGATCAGTTCCTTATCGGTATCTGTGATTTCACAACACCAGATATCGGTATCGGTATCTGCTCCAAAAAAGTTGGAGTGGTGCATCCCTAGTTCACACCTATGCAATCTGATTCCTGTCCGAAATTACAGTTCACATTGTGATATGCAAACTTATCCGAGGGTGTCATTAACTTTGTATTGACACTCCCAGTTCGCATATGGCAGTGTGAACTGCCTGCGAGTCAGGTGCGATGTGGGAACCTGCAGTGGATTCGCAGGGTTTCTCGCATCGTACGAATGTGAACCGAGCCTAAATAATTTTACAAAGTAGCAAGGCAAGACCTTACCACTTCCAAGTAAAAAGCGTCCATGAACTTGAGGCCTTATCATAGATCAAGTATTACACCATTAAAGTGTTACTAATCCCAGGAACCAGCAGTCACTATATCTGGTGTCCTACAGTACACAAAAATGGTAATGCAATAGTTTTTGTAAATATGAACTGCTAAATACCTTTTCTCTATCGTTCATTGATGGACGCAGTTCTCTCCGACTCGTATCAGTAGGGTAATACTACCCCCCCCCCCCCTACAGGAGTAGGACACTAGGCAGAAAAAAGTTCTGGCTACGCCTATGGGCAGTCCCAGAGGGTAAACCCCCTCTCTTCCTGCATAGGATGCTGGTTTTAATCTGCCTAGTCAGGAGTAAGGACCTAGTCCTGGCATAGAAGTAATTTTTTTATGTAGATTTTTTTTTTTTTTTTTTTTTTTTAGCTAGTCCTTTTTTTTTTCTCCGGATCGCTTTGCCTGTGAGATCTTCTAGCAGTTGGGCTGGGCGACAGACTGGACCCCCATATCTAGTGGTCACCCCAGTCTGTCCATCGAGCGCATGCAGGCCTTAGCTCCGCGCTGGGTTGGCCGCGACATAGTCCCGCTGGACGCGGACTGGCCCCACGAGTTAAACGTCTTGCCAGGACGCACACGACAGGGTCTAGGCTGATGTCGCAGCATTCCTATAGCAGTCTTGTGACGTCTATCAGTGTCTGGTTAAAGCTTGTAGGAGGAATTTTCATTTTCCCTGATTGTCCTATAAGGCTGCAGGGCCCTTACCCTCTGTCTTGACGGTGCTGAAATGCCCTGTGATTTTCACATGCACTCGCCCAAGAAAAAGAAAAAAGAAGTAGCAATTCACACCAAACTGAGCATGTGCAGCTTGTCCCCTAGCCTCTGTATTATCTGGAGATATATTGGGGATGTATACTGTCAGACAAGATGGGATCAAACAGCCTTTTTACAAAATGCAGAGGATTAACCTCTTGGGTTCCACAGTGAGTATACCAGGCATGCTTTACTGCACACACACTGATTTTACGGTTGTGGCTTTAGTAACACTTTAAGGACAAATTACTGGTTAGTGCATTAAAGCGGAGTTCCACCCAAAAGTGGAACTTCCGCTTTAGGGAGTCCTGACCCCCCGACATGCCACATTTGGCATGTCATTTTTGGGGGGGGGGGGAGCGGGTACCACGTTTTGACAGGTACCCGCTCCCACTTCCGCTCGTGGCGCCGCGGCGCCCTGAGCGGAAGTTCTCCTCTCCCTCTCCCTCCCTGCAATCTTCTGGGACACGTCAGAGGTCCCAGAAGATTGCCGGCCAATCACGGCGCGCAGCGCGACTCGCGCATGCGCAGTGGGTACCCGGCTGTGAAGCCGCAAACTGTAAAAGCCGGGTGCCCACAGCAGTGATGCCGAGGGAGAGGATCGAGGCTTCCGGCGGCCGCATCGCTGGACCGTTGGACAGGTGAGTAAATGGCTGGAACTCCGCTTTAACTTCTTAATTGGGCTTACGAAGAAGCGGTTTTCGTTATAATGAAAAAAGCTGAAGCCCAAAGTAACAGACGGTAACGTGGCATAGTTAAGTAGAAAGAACGACTACCAGTTGGTTCTAAAAAAGAAAAAAAGGAGAAGACAAAGGAGATTAGAATGTGAGGAAATAATTGAAAAAGTAGGCTATCAAACATAGGGGGCGGTACCAAACCATTTGTTGGGACAATCGTGATAGGTCGATAAAGGTGTCTCTACACTAAACTTATGGTGGACTGGCAACGTAGCAACTGAACCATTGTCAGAAGATAGGATTGCCTTGAAGTCATCATAGGTGGCGAAATGGATCCAAATATACCATAAGAAAGGGGTAGGCAACCTTCCAGAGATTGAGATCTACTTGGATAACATGTAGGAAATCAAAGATTCCCAGGGGAAGGCATTGTCGTCTTGACCTTTTTAAAATAAAATAAAGCCTCCAATAAAAACACCTAATGTGTCACAGTAGTGTCTTATGTCCCACTTCAAATCGCCCCCCCCCCCCCACATACAGTAGTATCCACTGCCACACATCACAGCGGTATTCCCTGCTGCCCCCTTTCACATCATCCCCCTTGTAATATTCTATGCCTCCCCACTTTAGTTTACCCTGCCCCCCCCCACCCCACATAAGTGTCCTCTGCAACCACCTCCCTCACCCCACTGTAGTGCCCCCTGGCAGTCCCCCCATAGCAGTGTCATCTGTCCCCTGATGTAGTGCCCCCCCCCCTCCATAGCAGTGTCCTCTGCAACCCCATGTTAACAAGCTGATGATTGGTTGCTAAGACCACCTAGCAACCAATCACCTGCTGGTTTACTTGCAAAGATAACTAAAGCAGCTGCCATGCTCCCACCCTCCATCCAGCACTGTTTTTTTCTCTCGCTCTGCTAGTACAGGGAGAGAGGCATTGGCTGGGCACAGACCTGATGGTGATCTACCTGTCGGCTTCCCGCGATCGAAAGGAAGATTGCGATGGACGGGTTGCGGACCCCGGCCATAAGGTATTGTTGCCTTTTTAAAGCTCCGATATAATCCAGGCTGCGGTGTCCTATTATGCATGTGTAGATTAGTACTTGGTTTGTGCACCAAGCATTTTCTATCCCTTGGGCCTGAACTCTGGTTACAGCATGTACGTTTGCAAGCCATTACTATATTGTTTTCTGATGGAAATGAAAGTGCGGAATTTCATGCATAAATGTTCTAAGGTAGGAACATATAAATGTACGAAAAGCTTTAAAATATTCATCTTTGACATTTGGGTGGAAAGATAATCATGTTCTCTTCTGGGTCTGTTCTTTTATAATAGAATGACAAAGAATATAGCTTTCAGAGTTTTTCATACATTTAGGCAGAACTTCTACTGCTCTGTTCCAGGTGTCCCAAGCAATACTTTTCATGACTACAAGTGCCTGGTGTACCACAATAGTCTTATAGTGTTTGACTCACATGGACAACATGAAATAAGGCCCCTTTCACACGGGCGGTGCGCCCGACAGACTCCGTTTTGCTCAGCGCGGATCGATCTGCCAATTCCTTTTGAGCAGGCGGATGACGGCTCCGTCTCCGCTCTGTGTGCAGGGACGGAGCTGTCAGAGCCCCGCTCTCCTCTATGGGATATCGGATAAAAACGGATCGCCTGTCTGTTTTCATTTGATCTTCTCCAATCCTCCAGACGGATAGAAGATAGGGTTTCCATCCGTCCAGGTTTCACGGACAGGATCGGATAGCATCCGCTGACATCTGCTGCTCCATAGGGCTGCATGAAGCATCCGATCATGTCCGCCTGAAAAACTGACAAGCGGACCGGGTCGGAAAACATGTGTAAGATAGGAGAAGATTGTGCAAAGAAACGCCATGACATTACCACCAGGCTGTGTATCCAATCATTAAAGTGGAGTTCCACCCATTTTAGTGACTTTAGATGTATGTAATCCCCTTTAAAATGACTTTTACCAATGGAAAGTTTTTTCTTTTCTTGCTAGGAAATACCTTATTTTCTTCTTTATTCATCCTCTCCTCACTTCTGGGTCTGGTCGGCGATTACATCATTCGACGATTCGCAGGGGGTGCTGGGATGTATCTCATAGCATGAAATCTCGCATTTTTACACAGGAGCTGATCTGTACTGTTTGTATTGAGGTCGTGCTCTGCCCCGCCTCCTCTCAGTGAGCTGTACTGTATGTATTGTATTAAGGCCGCGCTCTGCCCCGCCTCCGCCCCGCCTCTTCTCAGTGAGCTCAGTGAGGATATAATGCTTTCAGTCCTCGCTCACTGAGAGGAGGCGGGGCGGAGGCGGGGCATAGTACAGCTCACTGAGAGGGGGCGGAGGCGGTGCAGAGCACGACCTCAATACAAACAGTACAGATGAGCTCCTGTGTAATAATGCGAGATTTCATGCCATTAGATACATCCCAGCACCCCCTGCGAATCGCCGAATGATGTAATCGCCGACCAGACCCGGAAGTGAGGAGAGGATGAATAAAGAAGAAAATAAGGTATTACCTAGCAAGAAAAAAAGTTTCCATTGGTAAAAGTCGTTTTAAAGAGGATTACATACATCTAACGTTACTAAAATGGGTGGAACTCCACTTTAAGCTCTCTGGCTGTTATGTAACCTTTCTGAGAGTAAGCATCAGGTAGTCAACATCTGGACTAATATGTGGGTTTTCTATTTTGTAAGGAACTCGGTAGAATGCTGCAAGTACAACGTAATGTATGTTTTTACTGTGGTTTTGACTATTTCAGACATGCTCAAGTACAAGAGATGTTTTTTCTTTTCTGTACGTGTGGTGTTTCAAAACCTTATGGCATAGCTGAAACATTCCAGCTATTTGGCCTTCTGCCACATTTCCACCAAACCATCTTTTTTGAAAATGTTCCGTGTTTGTAAGGTTACTTTCTTATATCTGAACAGATGCATTTCTTGAGGCTCAGTCTTGTTACAGCTTCTATAATGTGGTGATATACTGCATGTCTGCAGGCTGGGGGGGTCTTCACCAGCCAGTGGCTCAAGACGAATGCTGTCCTTTCATGTGGATCACAGCGGAGGCTCAGTGCCTGCAAGGAAACTTCATGTATTTTAAACTTCTGCTTTTGTTAGATCACCCAGAGGGAAAAGTTTATGTACATTGCACGGATTTTAACAAAAATTGTTGCAGAAGCAGGGTGGATTTGCGTTAAATCAAGTCTATTTTAAATCCGTTATCCTTCTATATAGGATCACAGGTCTCTGTGATCTTTTCCCAAGCCCAACCCCCATACAATTAGAAACACACCCCTAGGTACACATTTAACATCTTAATCACCCACAATGTTAACCCCTTCCCTGCCAGTGCCATTATTACAGTAATAGTGCATATTTTTAGCACTGATTACTGTAGTAATGTCACTGGTCCCCCCAAAAATGTCGATCAGGGTTTTAGATCTGTCACAATCCTGCTAAAAATCAGATCGCCACCATTACTAGTAAAAAAAAAAAAAAAAAAAAAAAAGACCATAAAAATGACCTAAATCTTTCCCATAGTTAGTAGTCGCGATAACTTTTGCGCAAACCAATCAAAATACGCTTATTGCTATTTTTTTTTTTTTTTTTTTTACCAAAAATATGTAGCAGAAAACAAATTGGCCTAAAGTGTCTAGAAAAATTTTGATTTTTAATTTTTTTTTTGGGAATGTTGTATAGCAGAAAGTGAAAAAAAAATATATATATATATATATATATATATATATATATATATATATATATATATATATATATATATATATATATATATACAGTAAAACCTTGGTTTGAGAGTAACTTGGTTTGAGAGCGCTTTGCACGACAAGCAAAATTTTCAAATAAATTTTGACTTGATATACAAGCGATGTCTTGATATACAAGTAGCCTAAAGTCACAGCTGAGTATAAAAGAGAAGAGAGGCGCCTCTAAGTGTAGAAATATGGTTACATTTAATGAAGGTACAATTCACATGGTTGATGATTGGAACAGGCACATCTAAGTATGCAGGCATCCGGGGTAAAGCTGTGCACATAGACCATCCTCCGCACTGACATCTACGTCGTCCCTTCCATGCTGCCCCTCGCTTTCAGATCGCTTTACTGCAGGGTGGTCTTCCCAGTCAGGATTACAGACTGGCAGCTGGCGGTGCAGAAGATAGTCTATGTGGACAGCTTTACCCCGGATGCCTGCATAATTAGATGTGCCTGTTTTATTCATTAACCATGTGAGTTGCTAAATGTTGAACCTTCATTAAATGGAACCATATTGCTACACTTAGAGGCGCCTCTCTTCTCTTTGATACTCTGTAGCTCCTGCTGGATTTTGCTTCTAATCCCCTTGTGGAAGCGGCTATTTGTGGATGGACATTTTATGGTTACATAACCTATCACGATGCTATAATCTTTTTATATGGACTATAAACTGAAGGATTTATGAATAAATGGTTGTGGAACGAATCATCTGACTTTCCATTATTTCTTATGGGGAAATTTGCTTTGATATAAGAGTGCTTTGGATTACAAACATGTTTCCGGAACCAATTATGCTCGCAATCCAAGGTTTTACTGTGTATGTATGTATATATATATATATATATATATATATATATATATATATATATATATATGTATATATATTTATTATTTTTTCAGAATTGTCGCTATTTTTTTGTTTATTGCGCAAAAAATAAAAATCAGAGAGGTGATCGAATACCACCAAAAGAAAGCTCTATTTGTGGGGGAAAAAAAGGACATCAATTTTATTTGGGTACTGCGCAATTGTCCGTTAAAGTAACGCAGTGCCGAATCGCAAAATATGGCCTTAATATGGTCATTAAGGGGAAAAATCTTCCGGTCCAGAAGTGGTTAAAGTAAGGACTTATTCTTGCTGGTAGTTAGAATTTTTAATATTTGCAAACAAAATGAAGGTTTCCTATGTAGAATAATAAGCTGTCAGGTTAGTGAAAAAGCGATATCCGAACCGATTCAATCATACAGTTTGTAGTGTACATAGATTTGAAAAACAATGGGATAAAGGAATATTCTTGAACTTTGTTTTATCCCACGGTTACTGTGAAATTGTGTGACTGCATCAATGCAGATGCATGTTATCATAGCTTGCAGAGCTTGGATTCATTGAAGGAGTTTACCAAAAATGTAAATATTGCAGAATATACAGCCTCATGCTACATAATTGCAATCCATTTCATGGTGAATAAACTCATTTTCTAATGTATCTTAAATCAAAAACTATCTTTAGTTAGATTTTTACTCCAAAAGCGTTTTATTAAAATAAATTTATAAAAATAAAAAAAAACTGATTTAAATAAAAAAAAAATCAGATTATAATTTTTTTTAAAATAAATCATTGATTTTAATCCACCCTGTGCAAAAGTCCTACCCTTTTCTAATTCTGAAGTAGCTGTTTGTCATTTTTCACATGTCCATGTGCAAAATGAATGTGTATGGAAGTGATTTTTTTTTTATTCAGTCAGCTGCTGCACTTGCAGAGTTCCCTTTAGGCGTAATTTGCCTTTGGGATTATCTTATTAAAAATGTTTTCTCTGTCGCTCATTGACAGACGTAGTCTTCTTGATTCACAAGAACTGGGTTATGTTTTCTCCGCAGGAGTAGGACTAGGCAGAAAGAAAAAACGTTCTGGCTCCACCCTAGGGGCAGTCCCAGAGGGTATATCCTCCCTCTCTCTGCTACAAGGAATCAGTTTTTTTCTGTCTAGTCAGGAGTAAGGACCTAAGTTCCTTGCTGGGATCTCTGGTCCTGGCAAGATTTTTTTTAGAAAAAATATTTTTTAGGTAGTTTTTCTCCAGTGTTTTTTTCCTGTGAGATCTTCAAGCAAATATGCCGGACTGGGCGACACTTGTGGTCTTGTCGTTCCCCATATCTGGTGGTTCATAGAGATAAGGTGGTTCTTCGTCCGAATCCAGCCTTTCTACCAAAAGTGGTTTCAGAATTTCATCTGAATGAAGAAATTGTATTACCTTCCCTGTGTCCTAAGCCCAGTCATCCTCGGGAGTTTGCTTTGCACTCCTTGGATGTGGTCCGGGCGATCAGGGTATACTTGAAAACGACAGACTCGTTTCGCAAGACGGATTCACTTTTTGTGATCCCGGATGGACCCAAAAAGGGGTTGCCTGCATCTGCCACGACTATTTCCAAATGGATCAGACAGACGGTGGTACAGGCTTATTCCATTAAGGGTCGGGAGCCCCTGTTCCCTGTTAAGGCGCACTCCACTCGGGCACTTAGTGCGTCATGGGCCTTTCGCCATCAGGCGTCAGTGGTCCAGGTGTGCAAGGCGGCTACCTGGTCGTCGGTGCATACCTTTACAAAACATTATAAAGTTGATGTAATGGCATTGTGTGATGCCTCGTTTGGCCGCAAGGTTTTGCAGGCCGCCATTTGAGGAGACCAGTGGTCTACCTCGAGGGTTTTTTTTTTCCGTTGGAAATTTTTATTTGAGTCTCATTCTTTGTTTATAATGAGCCTTTAAAACTTCTAGTTGGCACCGGTTGGGCCTTCTAGATTGGATTTTGATTTCTGTCAATCCCACCCCTCATTTGTTGCACTGCTTCTGGATGTCCCAGTTCTTGTGAATCAAGAAGACTACGTCTGTCAATGAGCGACAGAGAAAATCGGATTTTTGTAAGATCTTACCGTAAAATCCTTTTCTCTTAGCTCATTGACAGACGTAGTACCCGCCCCTCTATCATTGAGTTGGGTTGGGTTAAATTCTCTGTTGCTGCTTTGTGACAGAACTGATGCCTTGTAGCAGAGAGAGGGAGGATATACCCTCTGGGACTGCCCCTAGGGTGGAGCCAGAACGTTTTTTCTTTCTGCCTAGTCCTACTCCTGCGGAGACAACATAACCCAGTTCTTGTGAATCAAGAAGACTACGTCTGTCAATGAGCTAAGAGAAAAGGATTTTACGGTAAGATCTTACAAAAATCCGATTTTTTTTTTTTGCAGGGGATGCCAAAAAACAGACTTGTATCTTTTGGCCTGTACACACAATCATCCTTTTTTTTTTAATGCGAACTGCATATCAAAAATGGAGAGGCTACAAAATTTCTTGTACAACAGAATAAAAATTTGGAAGTGATGTAATGTGTTGTAGTGTATTTTATTGTATTTTCAGATAACTGTGCTGATAAATGAAGATTTTTCAATCCGGTATCGTACCACAAAAACTTTTGTGCTAGTCCAATCAGATGATATCAGATGAAATGTCACGATCGGCTCTCAAAAGCTCTGTATTAACGATCCGATTATCGTAGGATCGCTTTGAAAACTGTATTTTTCGTCCGATTTTTGGATTGTGTGTAAAGGTCATTGGTGCAGACTTTTTGGAAATCAGCAAGCCAATCACACAAGCAGAAAATGACATTTCTGATGCTGTTCTTTTACACCATCTGTGTACAGAATGTCTCCATATTGTATTGCACTATACAAAATTTAAGCGCTGCCGATGGAAAAGTAATTTTTAATAACCCTCAATTACAATATGAATTGTCCCACAATTGTATACCGTATTTTCCGGCGTATAAGACGACTGGGCGTATAAGACGACCCCCCCTAATTTTCATCTACCAGTAATACTTATACTTAGGTTACCTTGGAGATATTATACTCGGCGTATAAGAAGACCCCCCATTTTTGGGCGATTTTTTTGAGGTTAAAAAGTAGTCTTATACGCCAGAAAATACAGTACTTTTTTTTTTTTTTTTGGTTTTGTTGTTTTTTTTTTGTATTTTTTTTTTTTTCCCCCCTACAAAAATACAGTTACTCTTTAATGGTTCGTAATAACATGAAGCGAACAGCCTATCAACAGGCACATTTTGGGCATGCAGGTTTTTGTATTTGTAGAACCATTCTAGAAACAAATATAGGCTATCATTGAAGTGACAATACTAAACTCTATATGCTGCAGCTGTGCTTAAAGCTGAAGTTTTATCCCCCCCCCCTCTGGTTTTTAGTAAAGTAACTTGCCTGTAATGGGGGTATGTCCCACATTGTTTAGGCAGCTGGATCCTAGAGAAACCTTCATTGCAGGGTTGTCCCGTCCTATTCCTGTGGCTAAACGTTTTGCACGGAGGGGGTTGCTGCTGTGAAGAAGTGTTCTTGGATGGCTGAGACACTCCGGACATCGCTGGATGGAGGGGGACCTCAGGTAAGTGTTGGGGGGGGCTGCTGCACACAGGTTTTTATCTTAATGCATAGAATGCATTAGGATAAAACCCTTCTGACTTTACAAACCCTTTAAGTACTGGGTAGGTTGGCTTGGCTCGTATTCCTCTTAAAGTAGTTGTAAACCCTTACATATACCCAGTGAAGTGACTGGCCTCAAGTGATACAGAGATTAAACCAATCATCCTAAGTTGTATCTGTTTATCTGCAGCAGTCTCTTGTCTATATCTCTTCAAAAAGAGTTATAAAGCTTGTCTGACAGTTCAGAAAAAAGGGGGGCGGAGAGTGGACGTTACACCCTGCAGCGCTCAGGAGAGCTCTGAGAGCTGATTGGATGGAAGGGACACACACAGCCCTCAGGGAAAGAGCTGTCAATCAGCTGGAGATCCCTCCCCTGTCACCATTTGTCTTGGTGTCGGGAAAACATGACAGAAGTGATTAACGCTGATGGCAGAGGAAGGATTTAGCAGACAAAATTGACACGTAGTGCTCTGCATTGAGAAAAGTACACACATGGAGGGATATGCTTTATTCAGATTTCATGTCTGGGGTTTACAACCACTTTAGGTTTGAGTGTGCCAATAAACAAAGTTTTTAGTTCCTTGTATTAGGTTTACCTTTTGGCTTTCTGATGAATTTGAACTGCCGATTATAGCTCAAACCCAAAATAGCACACAGCCTTGAGGCAGTTCCTAGCTGTACGTTTCTGCCAGAAATTCTGTAACTTTGAGTCTTACTATACTTAATGCACCTTTCCTGGCCTCGTACAATCTCATCTTGAGAGTTAGCTGATTTAGTACTTTTTAAGTTAAGAAAGGAAGAGATGGCTGATTGAAAAACCTGTCCTGTAGGTCAGGGTAGCTTCCTGCATACATAACTGTACTATTTAAAAGTTGGTGTTTACTCAGCCCTGTAAATGTACTAATAATAAGACCCCGTTCACATTAGGTCGCTTCGACTTCGGGGGCGACCTGTGAAGTCGTGTGCACCGCGACTTCGGCGCGACTTGCACGGACTTCATATAATTGAAGCCAATGCAAGTCGCCTCCAGGTCGCCCTGAAGTAGTACAGGACCCTTTTTCTAAGTCGGAGCGACTTGTGTCGCTCCTATTAGAACGGGTCCTGTACTGTTCAATGGACCCGACGGTGCGTGACTTGTCAGGCTGACCAAGTAGCCTGGCAAGTCGTAATAGTGTGAACCGGCTCTAAGAGAACGTCCTAAATAGTGTTGTGCAGTCTTCTCTAGGTGTAATTGCCACCTAGATGGTTTGTTCTCTAGGCTCTGTTCACATGTGCATTGGGTGAGTTGTGTTCATGTGTGTCTTTTAGGTGCATTTAAATGTTACCTTTATTATCTACCATACTGGAAACTGATTGGATCAAAGACGCATCAAGTTGGCCGCTTCCAGCACAACACATCCAAAATATGCAGAAATGAATGAAGGCTTAGCATTTCCAGAAATGGGTAAAGAAACACTATCCAGGGGAAGGGTTTACTGTGGACAAAACTGCAAGGGGTGGATTTACTAAGGCCCCTTTCACACATTCCGGTCCACCGGCGGACTGCGTTTATCTCAGCGGGGGATCGATCCGCCGATCCCCCGCTGAGCAGGCGGGTGGCAGCTGTGTCTCCTCGCTGTGTGCAGAGACACAGCTGTCAGGTCCCCGCTGTTCTCTATGGGGGAATCGGATGGGAACGGACCGCCTGTCCGTTCTCATCCGATCCGACCCGCTGGACGGATGGAAAATAGGGTTTCCACAGATTTGACAGATCGGATGTCAGCAGACATGTCTCCACTGACATCCGATGCCCCATAGAGATGCATGGGGCATCCGTTCAGATCCGCCAAAAAAACAGACAGGCGGTCCACCTGTGTGAAAGGGGCCTAAAGGCAAATAGACCGTGCACTTTGCAAGTGCAGTTGCACCCAATTTCCTTAGTAAATGTGGTGAAGCTTCACTTTGTGAAGAATACCCAATGAGGGGAAAAAAACCTTTTTGCTTGCACATTATTGAAAGAAATCAGAAAAGCTATATCACGTTTACCAAAGTCTGGAGAAGAGGAGTACAAGTGCACTTGCAAAGTTCAGTCTATTTGCCTTTTGTAAATATACCTTCTAATATACCCAACCCAAGTCTTCTAGAAAGTTGTCCTTGGTTTTTTTAACCTAAAATGTAGAAATAGTATACATCTGTGTTATTCTGCAGTCTAGTTACAAAGTATACTGGGAAACGTTTGCATTGCTTGTGTGAGGAATTTGCTCATCATATGTATATTTTTAACGCAATGCATTGAAATATGAGTACTAATGTTCTTAATGGCCAATTTAGAAGGAAGCCATCATACTGGTACTTTTAATAGATGTCTGACAACCCCTAAGGTTCCAAATTAGTGTAAGTTTAGTGTATGCTTTTGCACTCTTTACAAGGCTGAGTTAGTATTTTTTTAAAAATGTATATAGAAGCTATACAATTTAAAATAAAAATGTTGCCTACCATACTATTATATCCACTTGAAGACTATTCTTTTTCTGGCACTTTTTTTATACAAGTTTAAATTTGTATTTTTTGCTAGAGAAAACATACATTTTTTTTTTGAAAGAGACCCTTGGGACTAAAATGGTAAATGTTGCAATTTAGGTCACATGATATCTGCGCAGCGTTTTTGCAAACGCAGTTTGGTCAGTTGTGATCCCAGCCAGTTGATGGCTTGAACGCTCAATTGAGAGCGCAAACATGCTCGTGTAACTATTTTGGTAAACTGGTAAAGTTATTTCTGCTTTAAATGTTTGTGTTTAGGCCTTTTTTTAGGAGTCTTTAGTCAATTTAATGACCAAATTCACTAATCTCTGGGCAGAACAGTAACCCCCTCCCCATCCCTGTGCCTTTTACTTACCAATAGCCGCAGTCACTTGACGCTCCTCTTTTGTGGGGGCCCCACTGCATTCATAACATGTTACACCCTGAATATGGGTTTAACATGTTATGAAAGGTGAACTTATCCTTTAAGAGTATTTCTTGCTTTTGCCAAAGGAAGGCAGAAAAAAATGCTGGATTTTCCAATGGGCATTGGAGCTGGACTGTGAGGGGGTTCTTGTTTTGCCTTTGTTGTGCAGACACTCCTGGTGCAGTCACTGTCATGGTGGATCAGTAACTATTGGCTAGCTCATCCACTCTTTAATTATGGTGATGGTTTGTTGTGGCCATTCTGATCAACTTGTTGAAATTGTTATGACTGTATTGTGTACCCTTTTCTCAATAATCAATAAACGATGGTTAAATCAGTTGTGACTTAGACGTAAAATCTGAATGAAGCACATACTTCTATAGTGTTTGGGCTCTGGAGAGATGCAAGTAAAGTGTAATTTGTGCTGTGTAGTTCCTCTGTGATCAGCATGAGTCTCTTCTGACATGTTTTCCTGACACCAAGAGGTAAAAAGGTGACAGGGGAGGGAGCTTCAGTAGACTGACAGCCTCAGCTCTTTTCCTGTGTGCTTTGTGAATGGGGATGTGTCCCTTCCCTCCAATCAGCACTTAGAACTCTTGTACAATGTGTAACTGCAGCTCCCTGTCCCCTGCTGGGTGAATCTAAAAAATCATTAACATCTCTAAAGCTGAATACACACTATACAATTTGCTTTAGATTTTTTCCTTTAGATTTACCAAAGCCATATAATATGAGGTCAAACCTTAGCATTTTCAATTTGTATGCAATCAGGCAGGCCCTTGCACTACATAGTTGAAGGTAAGACCCCGTTCACACTGGGGCGACTTGTCAAGTCGCCGTGGGTCGCCTGCCATAGAGTAGCACAGGACCCGTTCTAATAGGAGCGACACAAGTCGCTCCGACTTAGAAAAAGGGTACTGTACTACTTTGGGGCGACCTGCATTGACTTCAATGATATGAAGTCCGTGCCGGCCGCTCCGAGGTCGCGGTGCGAGCTGTGCACAGCGACTTCACAGGTCGCTCCGGGAAGTCGAGTCGCCTGTATGTGAACCGGCTCTCAATTTAAAGAAAATCAAACAAAACTTGTATAGTGAGTATCCAGCTTTATTCCTCATACACATGTTCAGATAATCGTACAACTTATCGTTTGCATTTTGTTGCATGATACTAATATCGAATTCAACAATGCATGCTTAGCTTATGATTTTTTTTTTTTCTGTACGATTCTGGAAAAGCTTCCTGGTTGTGTAGCTACATATCAGTGCAAAACAAAAACAATGGCAGCCAGGCTTTTTCCAGGTTATTTTCGGGTTTCTGATCATGCGTGGTCTTTGTCTATCGATTTTTAGTAGACATACTGTACTGATTAAACTATTGTTGTTCGCTAGGCTATCGTACTACATACATTTTCATGTTTGTCCCTTCGGATTTTGTTGGACAAACTGTCGTGATTGGCTGTCGAAAGCTGTGTATTAACGATCAGATTATAGTGCGATCAAGTCGAAAGCGTTTTTTTTTTTTTTTTTCTTTCATAAGATTATCTGAACGTGTGTAGGAGGCATTAGTTTTGCAAGGGTATAGAGGAAAAATGGCTGCAAATAACTAGGTACAACTTATGTAGGAGGATTTTTTTCATCTGTGTGTATCGTCTTAGGCCTGTCACTTCGCTGGGTATCTGTAAGAGTTTACAGCCACTTTAATAGTTAGAGAAATTCATGTTTTTTGTAGAGTGCGGTGCAGTGTGTTGTGCCTCATGCGCATAGGCTATTGAAAAGAAGTAGAAATTGGAAGAAAAAAAAAAAATGCTTCTAATGTTACATTATATATGCGTGTTTATGCACTTATGGCATTAATTTATTCTGGCCATTGGAATACATTAATGGTCATACATGTGCGTTTTTGCGTATTTAGATGCTCCTCTCAGAATGCTCCTTAGGTGAGGTTTTTTTTTTCCCCCAGCCTGTAAACCCTTTCTCTTTAACCACTTGCCGACCGGTCACGTTGACCGTACTGCGGCAAAGTGGTTCGTTATCGTCCGGTAGTACTACGTCGCTGGACTCCTCCCCCTGTAGGCGGCGCTCCCGCTGTTTTCAGTCACAGCGGGAGTCGGGCCAGGGGAGGAGCGGCGGTGATCTGAAGATCCGTCCGCTTGTGTAAACAGAGCGGGCGGATCTCCTAAGTGACAAGGAGTGACAGATCGCAGTGTTAAGCATAGCTGAACATGTGATCTGTCCCTGACTCACTCAGTCACCTCCCCCCACACACGTTAGTAAGCAGCAGGCATACATTAACCCCTCCCTCTCCATTAAAATTAACCCCTTCCCTGCCAGGGTCATTTTTACAGTAACAGTGCATATATATAGCACTCATTACTGCAGTAATGTCACTGGTACCCCCAAAAGTGTCAAAAATGTCAGTCAAGGGTCCGATCTGTCCGCCGCAATGTCGCAGTCCCGCAAAATAAATCGCAGATCGCCGCCATTACTCGTTAAAAAAAAAAAACAAAAAAACAAAAATGACAGAAATCTTTCCCTTAGTAAACGCAATAACTTTTGCGCAAACCAATCAAAATACGCTTATTGGGATTTTTGTTACCAAACATATGTAGCTGAAAACAAATTGGCCAAAAATTTAAAAAAATGCTGATTTTTACATTTTTTTGGGGCGGAATTTCATATAAAAAAATGTTAAAAAAAATATTGTTGTTTTTTCAAAATAAACGCTCTTTTTTGTTTATAGTGCAAAAAGTAAAAATCGCACAGGTGATCAAATACCACCAAAAGAAAGCTTTGTTTGTGGGGAAAAAAGGACGTAAATTTCGTTTGGGTACGGCTTTGCATGACCGCGCAATTGTCAGTTAGTCGCACAGCACCGAATCGCAAAAAGTGGCCTGGACGTAAGACAGCAAAATCCTCCGGTGGTAAAGTGGTTAAATAGTCTTGTAAACTCATATGTGTGCATGGCCACACAGGCTAACATAGAGGTGCTTTTACTGGCATAAAAAAAAAAAGCCTGTATAATGCGGCCTTTTTTTTTAAAGCTCTGAGCATGAGGCCTTATACTGCAAACCGTTTCAGGCTTCTAATGGCTGATTGTCTTGTCCATTCGATGATATTAATCGACTGGAAGTCTGTGTCAATTAATCAAAATATTTAATACTATTCCTAATACCAAAATCTCAGCTCAGTAGCTTCCTGTAGCTTTATATGTCTATACAGTAAAGCTGCTAATTGGTAGATGTTGAGTTCCTTCTCTCCTGGTTGGCTGTTGTGTCCATGATACCGCTCCTGTACCCACTGGCAAAGTCCTGTGCCATCACTCCTGCTATAGACTGCTGCTCCAGACCTTAAAATATTCATCTGACGACCAGCAAAATGTTAAAAATGTTACTTCCTCTTATTTCTCTGATGCTGCGACCTTTTTAAATAACAATAAATATCAATGAAACTTCCTATTTGGCACACCACATCCAGTTTTTAGTATGACGGTATGCAGGATTGGTGGATTGTTCCTTAAAGTGATCATGTTAGTATTTATTTACAGAAACAAAATCTGTTGTGAAATGAGGCTATGTGCACATTCAGTAGGTTTCTGGGGAAATAAATATCACGTTTTACCCTTGGAATAATGTAAGGATTAAACAATCTAAGCAGATTTATTGACAGCTGTTGAAACCAGCTGTACTCTGTTGTCTGTGCTTTGTGCCAATGAGCTGCTTCGCTTTTGGGTGTTCAGCGGGCAAGGCCAGATTGTGAGACGGATAACTAAAGGAGAAATCAACAAGTTGTAAAGACTATGGGTTTTTTTTTACTACAACTGGAGAATGCAAAATCTGGTGCAGCTCTGCATTGAAACCAATCGGCTTCCTGGTTCTATTTACAAAGCTGAGTTTAGAAGCTGATTGGTTACCATGCACAGCTGCACCAGATTCTGTGTGCGCTGGTTTTAGTAAATCTCACTCAGTGTCAGGGGCTTGGAGAATAAGTCACATTTAATTGATGCCGATATGAAAAGCAATGAGCTGAGAAAAGTGATTGAATGTAGGTATTAACTTTCTGATAAGCACAATTTCTCTACTGTATCATAATAAATCACTTAGCTGTTGATTGTATGATTTTTATCCTTACCTTTTTTATGCGCTGCCTTATCTAGTTCTGGTGTGGAAATTAAAATCAAAAAATAAGTTATAAAAATTCCTTTTACCTTCCAATAAACTCTATAAAATTAAATAATTTATGATCCATATTTGATGCCCCCCCCCCCCAAAAATAAAAATTGTCTGTTTATGCAGTTATCCCAATTTAAGCTCAGATTCTCTTGGTGGTTAGGACAGTTCATTTCCCATTTTGTTGAAGGGGCGGATAAACATGTAATAAGGGGTAAAAGGGTTTTTTCGTCTTTACCAAAGAACTGCCTATGCGGATAGGGCTGCAGATGAATTAAAAACTGTACAGCTTTGTCCAATATTGTTTAATGCCCTTGCTATAGGTGTTGGCCATTTATGTACCTCATGAAACCTGACTGGAAAACTCCTTGGGCGTTGCTAAGCAAGGCCCAGCTATTCCTTTTATCTTCACTATCACAGGAGCGAGCTCTTTCTCTGATTCAAGCCCCCCTCATATGTTTGGTCCCTCCAGTGATGCAGTAGCCCTGAGCACAGCGTTTGAGAGTTCCCTTAGAAACATCCTTGGAGTTTTCAGGTCATGCTTCATGAGGTACGTAAATGCCCTATACCTGTAGCAAAGGCATTATTCAACTTTAATCAAAGCTGTTTTTTTTTTTTTTTTTTTTAAATATATCTTTATAGACCATTTTTTGGTAAAGGTGAACTAACCCTTTAACCACTTTACCGCTGCTCACTAGAGCTCTACTGCGGCAAAGTGGTTCATTATCGTCTGGTGACGTAGACCTACGTCGCCAGATACTCCCCCTTCCGGAGGCTCGCTCCCACTGTATTCAGTCACAGCGGGAGTCGGGCCAGGGGAGGAGCAGCGGCGATCGCTGCTGCTCTTCCCGATCGTCGGGGAATCGAGTCTGGAGATCCGTCCGCTTGTGTAAACAAAGCGGGCGGATCTCCTAAGTGACAGGCTGGGTCAGATTGCAGGGTTCAGCATAGCTGAACCTGTGATCTGTCCTTGTCACATAGTCACCTCCCCCCACACATGTCAGTAAGCACCAGGCATACATTAACCCCTCCCTCTCCAATAAAATTAACCACTTCCCTGCCAGTGTCATTTTTACAGTAACAGTGCATATTTATAGCACTGATTACTGTAGTAATGTCACTAGTAACCCCAAAAGTGTCAATGTCAGTCAAGGGTCCGATCTGTCCGCCGCAGTGTCGCAGTCCCGCAAAAAAAATCGCAGATTGCCGCCATTACTCGTTTAAAAAAAAAAAACACCAAAAACGACAAATCTTTCCCTTAGTTAGTAAACACAATAACTTTTGCGCAAACCAATCAAAATACGCTTATTGCGATTTTTTTTTTTTTTTACCAAACATAGGTAGCAGAAAACAAATTGGCCTAAAATGATAAAAAAATTTAGATTTTTACATTTTTTTGGGGGGGGATTTCATATAAAAAAATGTGAAAAATATTGTTGTTTTTTCAAAATTGTTGCTCTTTTTTTGTTTATAGCGCAAAAAGTAAAAATTGCACAGGTGATCAAATGCCACCAAAAGAAAGCTCTGTTTGTGGGGAAAAAAGGACATAAATTTCGTTTGGGTACGGCGTTGCATGACCGCGGAATTGTCAGTTAAATTCGCACAGTGCCGAATCGCAAAAAGTGGCCCAGACGTAAGACAGCAAAATCTTCCGGTGGTTAAACTGGTAAACTTTTTTTCAAAAATAGTTCTTCAAAAATCAGGTGTCAAAGCTGATGTCATCAGCTAGTCAGGAACTGGGAACCTAAGAAGCTCAGAAGTGCAGAACTGAACTTCTGCTCACACTCAAGGTCGGGGGTTTTCTTTAGGGTCAAATCTATGAGAATAGCAGTGGGTGCAGTATTCTGAAAAAAGTACACCATGTCCTTCACTTCCAAGGAGGTGTGCAGTTGAAAGCCAGGTGATAGTGAAGTTTAGGCCCTCTGTGGTCCACCAGTATATCACTGAAGAAGGGTATGGCTGTTGTGTGGATGAAGCTATTTGTTCATACTGCTAATTTGGCAGTCCTTTGATCTCAGCTGGTGCATCATCATTTTCTTTAAAGGCATCATTGATCTAGTTCTAGGAAAAGTTTTAGGCTATGGTCACACTGAACCGACATGGAAGTCGCATGACTTCTGATCCGACTTTGCTCTGCGACTTCAGGTCTGACTTCAATGAACGGGATCCGATTTTGATCTGACTTAGAGATGATTTCGACTTGTACTTTGACCAATCAAAAAAATCCCTTTGGCTCTGGTGTGGATGAAACCTCACACCAAATTTTATATATAAAAAGAAAACCTGTCACCTCCCCCCAAAGACCATAAAAGTGGACACTGGGTCCCTTCATATATGAATAAGTATAGGGTTACCTATTCGCCAAATAAAAAAAGAAAAGCAGTGTAGTGTTACAAAAAAGAGGCAGTTTTTGACAAAATGAACTATGTCCCCTTTCATAGCTCCAACGTCAATCATGTCTTTTCTCCAGTACCTCCACCGCTGTCTTCTTTCTCTGCTCCCGCCAACCCGCTGGAAATAAAAATGCTCCTCCGACGCTGGCTTCCACAGTTCTGTGAGCTCCGGTGTCTTGACAGTTCTTATATAGCTATGGGGGGGGGGGGGGTGTACATTAGTGCATCACCCTGAGACCCCACCCCCTTGAACCTCTTTATGCATCATCCGGTTAAGATAGGAACCATTGATTTTGACATCTCATGTGAAGTTGAAGAGCATGTCTTACCAATGTGAACCGGCCATTATACTTCGTTTGAATGTGCTTTCCTGCTGGAAGTTTTTATAGAGTAGACTAGCAGTAAGTAGTATGCAGTACTAATAAGTAAGACATACATGCATTTTAGATCCTCAGCTGCATAGACAAATTAAAAGTTAAATATCCCTCTGAAAATATAAACAAAAAAGGAGGCAGGCAGTTCATTCAGGCCCCGTTCACACTGGGGCGACGCTACTTTGCCGGGCGACCTCATAGGTTTGAAGTCTATGCAGGTCGCTCCGGGTCGCCCCAAAGAAGCTCCAGACCCTTTTTCTAAGTCGGAGCGACTTGTGTCGCTCCTATTAGAACGGGTCCGCAGCTTCTTTGTCAGGTCGCCCCAGTGTGAACGGGGGCTAAATCGGTATTAAACTTTTTTTTTTTTTTTTTTTGTGCCCCTAGTAGGTTTATGGCATAATATACTAGTATATTATGACAGTCAAGCACTTCTTTCAGGTGCACTCTATTGAATTGCCAAACCATGATGACGTCACTCCTGCGCACGGGCACTGGAGTCACTTCATCACAGAGCGGGTGCTGTAAATGTGCTCTGAGCTGCACATGCGTAGCTCTGTGTACAGTATGGATGACAACCAGAGAGGAGCATGTATACCTGCCTGCCAGCATGTTTGTTTTTTTGGGATTTTTTTTGTTTTTCTTAGTACCACAGATTGTATTTGCATTTACAGTGTATCAGTTTTATGTATCTAAAGAATTTTCTCAAACTTTTTTTCAGTCAAGGCACCCTTTAAAATTACAGACAGTCTTGAGGCACCCCATTCTAAAATGTTAAAAACTATTCCAATGGTTTTACACAATGCGGCATTTGATTTTCTGCTATTGTTTTTTCACTATCTTTATGGCTTTCTTCTACACCAATTTGTTTCACATATTCCCATGTGCTTCACCCTGCACTCTTCTCAGCAAGCACAGCGGTTTGGCAAAATTAGGCACAATGTTAAACTTTTATAAAGTGCCGTACTGTAAATGCGACACATTTTAAGTGCTGAAAGGGATGAACAGAATGTCAGAGGACCTGTTTGTAGGAACACGTTTGTCCCATAGGCCTAACACTGCTCTAGTTTTCAGTTGCTGGAAAAATCTGCTAGCAGGAATATAGCTCTGGTTGCAAGGCCTTACATAGTATAATGTAACTGTAACACACAGCCAGTGCCTCTGAAGATGTGTTGTGATATAGCAAGGCCTCTGCACATGCCAATGTCTGAAGTGGTCTGATCAGTTTCTATTTTGGCTGCAAACATCAAGTGCCATATTGGATTATAATAATCTGTCTAAAAATACCATTCTGCAAGCACTGTGGGTCTAGCTTGAGCGTTCCAAGACGCGGTTTGGGGCTTTTCAGGCTTGAGCATAAATCTTTAGCCGTCAGGTGCTCCTTTATAAAGTCAGTAGGTGCCTAAAACACGACACTGCCCCAAAGAAAGCTCATGAACTTTTTAAATTTTTTATTTTTTTTTAAACTTCGTGAGAAGTCAAGAGACACAATTCTCAGGTGCGAATAGACACGTAGGATATAAGATCTCCATGCTGACTGTTAAAGCGCTTCGGGAACCATGCTTTAAATGGTTCAGGTGTGAATGGGATCCAATCTGATCACACTGCTTATTGAGACTTCCAGGCGACAATGTGACTTGAGTACTACTTTGATGCGACTTTGAAGCAAGGGAGGGGCTACACCGCAGGGAATGCCTGTGTAAGCTTTCTGTAGAGTCCGATCCAAATCACATTAATATAGATGAGGATCCAAATTGGAGGCGACTTCCATTAAAGTCAATGGGCACAAGTTGGATAGAAGCTGTCTTGAAGTAGTACTAGTACAGGAAGCTTTTCTAAAGTTGGAGCAACTTCATTAGTGCTAATAAAGACAGCTCTCATCAACTAACGTGGGATTTCACATGTCATGTGACTTGGTGTCTCACCATTCTGATCACAAGTCGCACCAGCGTGAACCGTAACTTAGTGATATGCTAGGCAATTTTATTTTTTTATACCCATCATTTCATACTTTCTTGCTATATGCAGTGGTTTTGCACCAAGCAGCACTGATCCTCCTCTTCTCGGGTCCCCACTGGTGTCCCAGGCCCCTCCCTCCTGCTTTGTGCCCCCACAGCAAGCAGTTTGCAATGGGGTCACCCAAGCAGACTCGCGCCTGGCCTGGTGCTCTGCGTGTCCATTTACACACACGGCTCGGCCCTGCCCCCTCTCTCTCCTCATTGGCTCACTGGCTGTGATTTACTCAGCCAAAGAAGGGGGAGAGTACCCAGAGAGCTGAAGCTCTCATGCACATCGCTGGATCACTATTGGGGCTCAATTTTTAGGGGGGAACTGCTGCACATGATTTTTTCCTTCATACATAGAATGCATGAATGTAAAATACCTTGATCCTTTAGAACCACTTTAACCGCTTCCAGGCCACCTACCGTAGAAAAACTGCTGCAGAGTGGCTTCTCTGCGCCTGATCATGTACCCAGTATGTTATCTGAACCCCCCTGCCATGCTGTAATTGGCTGTATCACAAACCAATCAGCGGATGCTGGCTGCTAAGCCCCCGTTCACACTAAGGCGACCTGTGAGGCCACCTGGTCGCCTCACAGGTCGCCGTAGGTCGCCTCCCATAGGGAAGCTGCGGACCCGTTCTAATAGGAGCGACACAAGTCGCTCCGACTTAGAAAAAGGGTCCAGAGCTTCTTTGGGGCGACCAGGAGGCGACCGCCATAGGCTTCAATGTTATGAAGTCCGTGGCGGCCGATACGAGGTCGCGGCGCGCTGCTCGCACCGCGACCTCGGAGGTCGCGGTGCGAAGTAGCGTCGCTTGCATGTGAACGGGGGCTAACAGTGTGCTATTTTTTCTTCCCAGAAGTGTAAAAACAGCACATTGCTTAGTAAAAACAGCATTCACTAACACTAGTTAGGCACACATTTAATCCTTTGATCCCCACTGCTGGTGCCATTAGTACAGTAACGGTGTATTTTTTAGCACCGATCACTCTCTTGGTATCAATTGTTCCCAGAAAAAGTGTCAAGTCTGTGTCTAATTGTCTGCCGCAATATCACTGTACTGCTATAAGTCACTGATCGCCGCATCTGCTAGTAAAAAAAATATATAAATAAAAACTCCATAAAAATATCCCATAGTTTGTATACGCTATAAATTTTGCACAAACCAATCAATATATGCTTATTGGGATTTTTGTTACCAAAAATATGTAGCAGAACTTATTATTATAATACAGGATTTATAGAGCGCTAACAGTTTGCGCAGCACTATACAACATGAGGGCGGACAATATAGTTACAATACAATCTAGAAGGGTGGGTTAAGTAAAACAAAAGAAAATAACTGGGGGGGTGAGCTGATGGAGAAAATTAAAATAGTTGTTAGGTGAGGGTGGGATAGGCTTCTCTGAAGAGGAGGGTTTTTTCAGGGATTGTTTAAATGCTAATAGAGTTGGAGATCATCTGACAGATTGGGACATTCTGGACGTGGGGCTTAAAGGAGAGTTCAGAGTCCAGAACTTTACCTAGGACCTTGGCATGTGGAGATGGGTTGATAGCTGTGCCATCGATTTTGACAGAGAGAACAGGGGAAGGGGGGTGCGGTGGAGGAAAAATTATAAATTTTGTTTTGGATGGATTGAGTTTGAGGAAGTGGTGTGACATCCAGTCTAGGGCTGCAACTAACAATTAACTTGTCTGTCGACTAATCTATCGATTATTTTTACGATTAGTCGACTAATCTAACGATTATTTAAATTTTTTCTTTTTTTGCTTAATTGTTTTTTTGATTAGCTAATTAATCCTGTAATTAATACAGACCCCCTCAGTAAGCCCCCCTCCCAGTACAGACCCCACAGTAAGCCCTCCCACCTAGTACAGACCACTTTGTAAGCCCCCCCCCTCCCAGTGCAGACCCCTCAGTAAGCCCTCCCACCTAGTACAGACCACTTAGTAAGCCCCCCCTCCCATTACAGACCCCTCAGTAAGCCCTCCCACCTAGTACAGACCACTTAGTAAGCCCCCCTCCCAGTACAGACCCATCAGTAAGCCCTCCCACCTAGTACAGACCACTTAGTAAGCCCCCCCTCCCAGTACAGACCCCTCAGTAAGCCCTCCCACCTAGTACAGACCACTTAGTAAGCCCCCCCTCCCAGTACAGACCCCTCAGTAAGCCCTCCCACCTAGTACAGACCACTTAGTAAGCCCCCCCTCCCAGTGCAGACCCCTCAGTAAGCCCTCCTACCTAGTACAGACCACTTAGTAAGCCCCCCCTCCCAGTACAGACCCCTCAGTAAGCCCTCCCACCTAGTACAGACCACTTAGTAAGCCCCCCCTCCCAGTACAGACCCCTCAGTAAGCCCTCCCACCTAGTACAGACCACTTAGTAAGCCCCCCCTCCCAGTACAGACCCCTCAGTAAGCCCTCCCACCTAGTACAGCTGGCAGACCGCATGAACCCCAATAACAGATCCTATACACCCCCAGCTGGCAGACCCCATGTACCCCAATGACAGATCCCATGTACCACCAGCTAGCGGACCCCATGAACCCCAATCAATGACAGACCCCATGTACCCCAATGACAGATCCCATGTACCACCAGCTAGCAGACCCCATGAACCCCAATGACAGACCCCATGTACCCCAATGACAGATCCCATGTACCACCAGCTAGCAGACCCCATGAACCCCAATGACAGACCCCATGTACCCCAATGACAGATCGCATGTACCACCAGCTAGCAGACCCCATGAACCCCAATCAATGACAGACCCCATGTACCCCAATGACAGATCCCATGTACCACCAGCTAGCAGACCCCATGAACCCCAATGACAGACCCCATGAACCCCAATGACAGATCCTATACACCCCCAGCAGGCAGACTCCATGAATCCCCAACAACAGATCCCACACACCCCCCAGCTGGCAGACCCCCATGTACCCCCCACTGACAGGTCCAATAGACTCTAATGACAGGTCCCATGTCCCCCCGGTATTAGATCCCATGTCTCCCATGCACCCCAATTCCAATCCCAGCATATGACTCCGGACACTCAGTAAATGCCTCTCCCAGGTCTATGACCACCGCGGTCTTCTCTCCCTGCGGTCTTCTCTCCCCCCGTCCCCAGCCCCTCGTACGGCGGCATCTCCTCCTCCCCGGGCCCGGTGTTCTGCTGCGGCGCACTGATTTTTCCCGGCCGGAAGCGGCGCTGCGGCCGGCCAGGGGGCGTGTGACGTCACACGTTGACGCGTCGACGCCTTTCACGCACGTCGACGATTTTTTGTAGTCGACGCGTCGTGGCAGCCCTAATCCAGACTGATGCATCTGCTAGTAAATAAGTGATACGTGAGAAGACTAAAGCCTCGTTCACACGCAACGATTATCGGCTGACCGATCGTTTGTGTCTTGTCCAGAGTGGTGTTTTGTTGGTTGGAATGTGCCTAGACTGCACACGAATTTTCTCGCCTGACAAAATTCTACGTCAGAAGTGATGTCATGTGTTGGTTTGCTTTCTTTGTGTTCTTTCTTCTCTAAGCATGCCCAGTCTTGCTCATTCGATTTTTTTTCCCTGTCGAAATCTGTACTGACTGCACGAAAATCGGCCGTGTTTTGACGGCGGACAAAAATTTTATAGCCTGCACACCATATTTTTTTCAGCCGAAAAGTCGGAGTCGGTTGTCGGAAGCATCATACTAACAAGCTGAAAATCGGCAGATCGGTCGTCGGACGAAAATTCCCTGCCGATTTTCAACGCGTGTGTACGAGGCTTAAGGGAGTGATCTGAGAGGTAGAGAAATAGATTTGGGTGTCATGAGCGTAGAGATGGTATTGGAAGCCATTGGAGGCTGTCGGCTGACCCAGAGAGGAGGAATTGATTTAAAAAAGGAGAGGTGCAAGAACAGAACTTTGGGGGACTCCAACAGAGAAAGGAAAAGGAGAGGGGAAAATTGTAAGTAACGCTGAAGTTGGATAAGTCGGAAGAGAAGCAGCAAAGAGTACAGTCACAAAGACCAAAGGCGTGGCGTTTTTTGAGGTGGAGGGGGTGGTCAACCATATCAAAGGCAGCATATTGGCCTAAATTAAAGCGGAGTTCCACCCATTTTTAATAGGTTGGAATACATAGCTGTATGTAATCCCCTTTAAAACGGCTTTTACCAATGGAAACTTTTTTTTTTTTGCTAGTAAGTACCTTAATTTCGGCATTATTGCTCCTCTCCTCACTTCCTGGTCCGATCGGCGATGACGTAATTCGGCGATCCGCAGTGTCTGCTGGGATGTATTCAATTCCAGAAATCTCGGAGTAGCTGTATCTGTACTGAGCCGTGCCTGCCCCGCCTCCGCCCCGCCTCCTCTCATTGAGTTGCATTGTATGAATGTATTAAGGCCGTTCTCTGCCCCGCCTCCGCCCCGCCTCCTCTTACAAATCAATGAGAGGAGGCGGGGCAGAGGCGGGGCAGAGAACAGCCTTAATACATTCATACAATGCAACTCAATGAGAGGAGGCGGGGCGGAGGCGGGGCAGAGAACAGCCTTAATACATTCATACAATGCAACTCAATTAGAGGAGGTGAGGCGGAGGCGGGGCAGGCACGGCTCAGTACAGATACAGCTACTGCGAGATTTCTGGAATAGAATACATCCCAGCAGACACTGCGGATCGCCGAATGACGTCATCGCCGATCGGACCAGGAAGTGAGGAGAGGAGGAATAAAGCCGAAATTAAGGTATTTACTAGCAAAAAAAAAAAAAAAAAGTTTCCATTGGTAAAAGCCATTTTAAAGGGGATTACATAGATCTAAAGTTCCAAAAATGGGTGGAACTCCACTTTAATAAAGTAATTTGATTTTTTTTTTGCTTTTCTTTTCTTTCCTTTACTTTTTTTTTGTTTTATACCAGAAAGTAACCCCCCCCCCCCCCCCATAGCGTAAAAAATAGACTGCAGAGGGGAGCAAATACCAGCATAATCAGTGGTTGACCTGCTGCTGTTTGGGTGCACTTTATAAATGGTATAGTAATGGGTATTCTACAAAAGCATCCTCTCTTGCACTCAATCTACTGTTAAATTGTAAGTCCTGTGGTGGTTCAATGGTTCTTATTGATGAATATATCTGAAATAAGAGTGTCTGTTGCCCTATAGAATAAATGTTTGAATGGTGGAAAAGTCATAGCTGTGGGGTATAGACCGTTTATGTCTGAGACATGTTAAATAATTCTAAAATTTTCTTCTGCAAATTGGCAGTGGTGTTATTGACACTTGTATTAATAAAAATTTCGGTTTCATACAAATGATATTTTGACATGGGGATAATGGGGTGACTTGATGTGAAATGGGGAAAAAAGTAAAGTTTGTGTGTGCCTGGTATATGATAAGTAATGATTGACACCCAGTGATTGCTCATCTTGCCCTTGTGTAAAAAGTCCAGAACTACCTGTCATGCTTTGCAGGGTTATGTCTCTGTATAGTTGGAACAATTACTTTCCTATCATGGAATATGGAACAGACCAATCCTTTTTTTTTTTTTCATACTCCATATGCTTAATCCTGGTAATCTAGTATATTAAACTGTATCCATGAGTACGCCGCTAAGCCTGTGCTTGGCTTGTGTGTATAGTGAGTGAACTGAAATGAAATCTCTATTTAAGTAAACTGTATAACATCATCTACTTGGCTTAGACATTGTACAGTTTGTTCTTGCCTTGCCTTTATTTTTAATGTTTTTTTCCGCTACTGTTATAGATTCTTACAGTAGTAGCGGTTTACACCTCTTTTTTTATTATGCTAAAGTGCAAATTTTCAATATATGTAAAGAACTCTTTTTTTTGTGAGCGAAAATATAGAAGGAACGTTCATTTTACAAAGATTTGTCTTTACTGACATTAATGCGACAAATAGAGGTATTAAATATATAATTACAGCTGTTGATATTGCAAAGAAATTGGTTGTGAAAACCATCTTCTAGAAAGCTGTAAGAATGTAAGTTTGTGCAGAATCTTTGTGGTTGAGCTGCCCATACTCTAGTAGAATTTTTTTTAAGACCCCGTTCACACTGGGGCGACCTTTCAGGCGACCTGGTCGCCTGACAGGTCACCTGCCATAGAGAAGCTGTGGACCCATTCTAATAGGAGCGACACAAGTCGCTCAGACTTAGAAAAAGGGTCCGGAGCTTCTTTGGGGCGACCCGGAGCGACCTGCATTGACTTCAATGTTATGAAGTCCGTGCCAGCCGCTCCGAGGTCGCGGTGCGAGCTGCGCACCGCAACCTGTGAGGTCGCCCCGGCAAGTAGCGTCGCCCCAGTGTGAACGGGGTCTAAATGTTTTGTTTTTAGGAACTTTGTTTTTAATTTTCTAATTGTTAGTGGGGTAAATCTACACTATATTACCAATAGTACTAGGACACCTGCCTTTACATACACATGAACATTAATGGCATCCTAGTCTCAGTCCATAGGGTTCAATGTTGAATTGGCCCACCCTTTGCAGCTATAACAGGTTCAATCCCTCTGGGGAGACAGTGTCCGCAAGGTTTAGGAGTGTGTCTTTGGGAATGTTTGACCATTCTTACAGAAGCGCATTTGTGAGGCCAGGCACTGATGTTGGACAAGAAGGCCTTTCTCTTAATCTCTGCTCGAATTCATCCCAAAGGTATTCTATTGGGTTGGAGTGCAGGCCAGTCAAGTTCCTCCACCCCAAACTAGCTCATCGATGTATTTGTGGACATTGCTTTGTGCATTGGTCCAAATCATTTGGTGGAGGGGGGATTTTGGGGTGGGATTGTTTTTCAGGGGTTGGGCTTTGCCCCTTAGTTCCAGTGAAGGGAACTCTTAAGGCGTCAGCATACCAAGACATTTTGGATAATTTCATGCTCCAATTTTGTGGGAACAGCCCTTTCCTGTTCATACATGACTGCGCACCAGTGCACAAAGCAATTTTTTTTTTCCCTGTTATTGGGGAAACAGGTCTGTGTCACCACAACTATACACCTGTAATCCGTAAAAAAAAAAGGAAAAAAATCAGGTTGTCTTATCACTCGTTGCATTGTGGGTCAGCTCATCAGAGCAATCATTTTCTTTTTATGACATCAGCTCCATAGTACACTGATGCTAAGTCTTAAAACCAGAGAACCTGAAAACAAAGCACCATTAAAGTGGAGGAAAAGCCTTAAGTCTAACTATTCTTCTAAAAAAAAAAAAAAAAAAAAAATGTTCCCTCCCTTCCTTATACCTATTTTGCTAACCTGTTAAAAAAAAAAATTATACTTGTCTATTTTTAATCCGCTCCGGTCATGTGATCCCGCAGCTCCGGTTCCCCTGTGTCAATGATGCGAGCCATGGGAGTCTATGGGTGATGTCATGGCTCCGGGAATTCCCAGCTGTTACCAAGCGCTCCCTGAGCCAGGGCTGCAGGATCACGTGACAGGTAAGTAATCAAGTGATAGGTAAGTACACTTTTTTTTTTTTTTTTTTTTTTTTAATACAGGTTAAGAAGATAGGAAGAAGGGAGATGGAACATTTTTTTAGGAATAGTTAGACTTGGGCTTTTCTTCTACTTTAAAAAGTGAATATGGTCCGCCTATCTTGTTCCTTCTATATACTGTATATCCATGCTGCATAGTCATGGTTAAAGGAATGCTTTGACTTCTTTCAAATGCAATCATGACCAAAAAAAAAAAAACACAGGGTATGTGTTCCTTACACCATCTTATGCATATTTGTCCTGCAAGAAGTTCCGGTTTAGTGATGCTCATTATGTGCATTGTTTGCTGAGAGTGGGTCAGAGTTTTATGGCTGGCAGTTTTATATGTTGTATTATTGGGGCATTTAGTAACTGTCCTATTAAATGTTAATGCTCTTGCACCATTTGGGTCTTATGGAACTAGATGTGCTCTTTTAGAGCTAATTGATACCATCCTTTGGCATTTGACCTTGTGTAACTACATAATAGGATGTATTTTATCGCAGGAGTTAATTTTTTTTCTCTACCTTTTTATTTCTATTTTAGATGGCGTACCTCAGGTTTATTACTTTGGCCCATGTGGTAAATACAATGCCATGGTGCTAGAATTGCTGGGGCCAAGTTTGGAAGATTTGTTCGACTTGTGTGACAGAACATTTTCCTTAAAAACTGTGCTCATGATAGCCATACAGCTGGTAAGTAGGCATGTACTTCTGCATGTGTCTCACTAAGGGGTTAGATATTTTTTTAAACTCTAGGCATAAGGGAAGAGGCTATATTACTTATTATTTTTCTTGCTTTGGTGCTTTCCTTTACTCCCTGACTCTTATCGGCTGTGGGTGGTCTCTCCTCGTCATTGCATACAATGCAGGACTATCAGTCCTGGATTGTAAGTGGGCCACCATGTCAATGAGTGCTTTAGAGAGTGGGCTTCAGGTGATCTTTTGCACGAATAGACTGTGTCTGCCAAAGTGAGCTATGAAAGTATTACACTTTTGAGCAGTGTTAGGGAATTGATATCCCACTGCTGTCATTACAGATGGTGACATGGTACTGCTTTGGCTGTGATTGTGTACAGGTTGGCTGCTCTGATATCACTGTATGTCCGTGTCACCAGCCATTGTCTCTGATCACCACCACAGCAGTGCAATGTCACCAGACCAGTGCTGCCAGTGTCCTTGATCACTTCCACACCAGTCAATGCCCCTGATCACTGCCACACTAGTGCCAGCATCTCTGATAACCGCCACTCCAGTCCCAGCTTCACTGGTCAGCGAAACTCCAGTCCCAGCTGTGTTCAGAATGCTTTGCATAAAGCAATTTACAGACAGTGAAGAGGAATTTTATAGCTTCCTCACTACCTGCTTTAACCCCCTTGGACCACACACAAGCCCCCCCATTCCCTTTCTTTCTTTTTTTCTTCTTCAGCATCTTGTACCTCTTGGCCAGTGAACATGTCATTCCTGGGAGGAACCACATACCAGTAGATTGTTTGCTTGGCTTAAAGCAGTGATTGTGAGGCAAACCTTGGCACCCCAGATGTTTTGGAACTACATTTCCCATGATGCTCTACTACACTGCAGAGTACATGAACATCATGGGAAATGTAGTTCCAAAACATCTGGGGTACCAAGGTTCGCCATTACTGGCTTATTGGAATGAGGACTGCTATAGGTGACGTTATACCAAGCTGTATTCTCCGATCACCGGTATATAGACAACCATTAAAGTACACACAATTTGACACAATTGGTTGATTTGCATGAAACACAAGATACAATGTTTGCTACGTAATCACTCCAAACTGTGGAAGTCTTACACGTGGTCTTGCCAAAACCGGGAGGATTATTAGAATGTGTACTGGGTTGTATTTAAATGAGCAGAGATAATCGCCTGTTGTGGCTCAGCTTGTACACTGTGAACCGATATATGTGTATCGAATTGCTCAGTGAACCATATACAGATGAGCAAATTCTATGTTGATGTGCCTTATTCAAAGGCCCAACTTATAAGTAAGCCCATGCTATGAGAAATATCTTTTGCCACAAAAAAAAAAAAAAAAAAAGATTTTCAGAGACTTACCATGCCTCTTAAAAATCCCTTGGGTTATTTACTCTCCAAAATGTGGTCATGTTACGGCTGCTTCTACTGACCTAGTGCTTTCCATGTCCTCCAAAAATGTGATAGCAAGGAAATTAGAGGTGTAGTTTATGCCCCTAGAAAGCCTGAAGGTGTTCCTTAGATTTTGGGCCTCACTACATGGTTAGGTTGTGAAAGTCTCACACGTATCATCATCACACTACGGAAGAGTAGCAGCATTTGTTTTGGGTTGTAATTCTTTGTCTAATATCTGTTAGAAATATGTTATTAATTAGCAGCTTTAAAAAAAAAAAAAAAATAGTTTAGCATTTTCCAAAAACTTGTGACAAAATGTTTTTTTCAAAATACTCACTATTCCTTTCAGAAAATACTTAAGTGTTTGCTTTTCAAAATGTGTTCATTTTGTGTGTGTTTCTCTTATCCTGGCCTTTCAGGGACTCAAGAAGTATACTAAGTAGCCAGGAAATTAGATGTGTAAAGCGGAAAGGTGCTCCTTGGATTTTGGCCTCTTTTCATAGTCTAAATGCAAAAGAGTCTTACACATGTATCTCTATACTCCAGAGGCATAGCAGAATGTGTTTGGAGGTGTAATTCTAAGTATGCCTATGCTGTGTGTGAGAAAAAGCTTGTTACAACGAAAACTGTGTAAAAAAAATTATTTAATTTTTCAAAAAAAAAAAAAATTACAACTTTAAATAACTCTCCATTCTGATTACTAAATACCTTGGACCATCTACTTTCCAAAAAGGGGTAATTTGGGGGGTATTTGTACTGTCCTGGCATTTTAGGGCATCCAGAAATTCAAAAGGGCAATCAAACACACTAATATGCACTGATTTTTACAAAAGAAATGTATCAAAATACATTTTTACCTAAATTTATGAAGCACAATTACAGTTGTGCTCATAAGTTGATATTCCCTGGCAGAACTTATGATTTCTTGCTCATTTTTCAGAGAATATGATAACAAAATGATAACAAAAAAACTTTTCTTTCACTCATGGTTAGTGCTTGGCTGAAGCCATTTATTATCAACTGTGTTTTGCTTTTTAAATCATAATGACAACAGAAACTACCCAAATTACCTTGATCAAAAGTTTACATACCCCAGTTCTTAATACCATGTATTGCCTCCTTTAACATCAATGACAGCTTGAAGTCTTTTGTGGTATTTGTGGATGAGGCTCTTTATCTTCTCATATGGTAATTCTGCCCATTCTTCCTGGCAAAAATCCTCAAGTTCCTGTAAATTCTTGGGCTGTCTTGCATGAATTGCACATTCCCTGGATGCAGCTCTGTTAGTGGCCAGGGCGTTGGCAGTGGGGATTACTATTAGGGGCATGGTGTGGCTAAAAAGCTGGTCTTCTGACCAGGCCTCTATAAAGGCCTTGACTGATCTTCCCTTCACAACTCTCTGGATGAGTTGATCAAAGGTATCACAGGGGGTAAAAGTACTCTTCTTCCTCAATCCTCTGGGGGGATCCTAGGCTGGGGCCTTCCTTTTCTGCGCATAAACGTATTTTTCTTACCTTGGGGTCGCAAGAAAAAGGTAAATCGTTAAGGTTTTCTGGGGGTTCCAAAAAGCCATGGTCGGGTAAACCGAAGACCGGCCAGTCCGGATCTGCAGACAAATCCTCGTCTGCATTAAAGGGCGCCCTCACCTGCTTCTGGGGTTGGGGAGGACGTCTTTGTTTCTTTCCAGAACCCTGGACCTCCTTGATTCAGGACGAATGGGTTCGCAAATTGATCCAATCAGGGCACACGATCGAATTCCGATCTCGCCTGTTGGGCAGTTTTTTTTCATCCAATCTTCACCTATCTCCAGACTGGTTAAGGGATTAGCGGGAGGCGGTGCATGATTTGCTGTCGCAAGGAGTGGTTGTACCAGGAATGCTTTCAAGGGTTTTATTCAAACCTGTTCACCATGCCCAGAAAGGAGGGCAAGGTTCATCAAATCCCAGATCTCAAGGCCCTGAACTGCTTTGAGTGGGTTAAGAAGTTTTCAGATAGAATCCATCCGCAAGGTAGTGGCCTTGCTGCACCAGGGAGTCGTCTTAGCCTCCATAGATATCAAGGACGCATATCTACACATCCCTATTTACGCTGGTCACTAGCGGTTTCTTCTCTTTGCAATAGCAGAGGAGCAGTATCAATTTTTGGCATTACCCTTTGGTCTCGCCTCCGCTCCTAGGGTGTTTACAAAGGTGCTAGCACCTGTGTTGGCATTGCTGCGCCAACGGGGGATTGCAGTACTGGGGTACGTAGACGGTCTCCTGTGGGGAGCAGACTCCCATTTAACCTTGATGGGGCAACCTGAGGATCATGTCAAAACCCTGCAGTTCGGTTGGAACATCAATTTTTCACCCGGATACCTTCCTTGAAACTGGATTATCTGGGCCTGACTTTGGATTCATTTGGTAAGGGTTTTCCTCCCCCAGACAAGCTGCAAAAGTTGCAGGGGGACGATTCGGTTGCTGTTGGCAAACAGTTTGTCTTCACTGCGGACTTGCATGCGGGCCTTGGATCTGATGGTATTAACCTTCGCGGTGCTTCCGTTTGCTCAGTTCCATACCAGACCTTTGCAAAGGGAGATTCTTGTAAAATAGAACAAGGATCCGAAGTCCTTGGGCTCTTTGATTCGGTTGAATCACAACACAGTCTGCTCTATTGTAGTGGATCCAGTCTCCAACACTATGCTGGGGCAAGTCCTTTCTCCCGTTCTTTTGGACGGTGGTAACCATGGACGCCAGCCTGTTAGGCTGGGGCGGGATGTTGGGGAAGCTTTGTGCCCAGGGTACCTGGACAGTGGAAGAGTCAAAATTACCAATTAACGTTTTGGAGCTCCGAGCAATAAAGCTTTGTCTGAGCCATTGGACGACTTGCCTGCAAGATCGGTTCGGATTTCGACAATGCCATGGCTTACATCAATCACCAGGGGGGCACCAAGCATGTCTTGGCGGCCAAGGAAGTGGCCGAGATTCTGGTCTGGGTGGAAAGGTTTGTTCCAGCTCTCTGCTGTACACATTCCAGGTGTGGAGAACCTCTACCTCTACCTTTTGGATCATGGGGAATGGTCCTTACACCCGGAGGTGTTTCATCTATTGTGTTCGGTGGGGGGGCACCCGAGGTCGATTTGTTTGCTTCTCGCCTCAACAAGAAGGTTCAGAGGTTTGTAGTCAGGTCTAGGGATCCTCTGGCCGATGCCACAGACGCACTGGTGGCTCCATGGAGTCGGTACAGACTGATTTATGCCTTCCTTACGTTGAAACTCCTGCCGAGGCTTCTCCGCAGGATAGAGGTGGAAGGGATTCCAGTCATTCTGGTGGCTCCAGACTGGCCTCGGCGGTCTTGGTACGCAAATCTGGTAAAATTGGTCGCCGATGGTCCTTGAAGACTTTTTCTTAGGGAAGAGCTGCTGTCTCAAGGGCCGATCTTCTATCCTGCTTTACAGTCGCTGGCAGTAATGACATGGCTGTTGAAAGCCAGGTGTTGAGAGATAGAGATCTTTCCTACACTATTGAAGCCTGGGAAGTCTACTACCAGGAAGATTTATCATCGTACATGGAAATCGTACATTTCATGGTGGGAATTGTTGAAGGTGCACCCTCGCTTGTTTTCGATCGCTAGGTTTTTGGCCTTTCTACAGAAAGGAGTTGAACAGTGGTTGGCTTTGGGCACTATCAAAGGCCAAGTGTAGGCTTTGGCTTTATATTTCCAACGCCCGTTAGCTACGCATGCCTTAATTCGTACCTTCATACAGGGAGTGCCCCATATGGCTCCTCCGAGTATTCTGGTATTCTCTGTTCTTCAAAGCTTCCTTTTGAGAACATTTGAGAGATTTCTTTGCTTTCATTGTCCCAGAAGGTTCTTTTTGGTGGCTATCACTTCGGCCCACAGAGTTTTTGAATTGGCGGCGTCATGCTTCTCGCCTTTTCTGGTGGTACACAGAGATAAAGTGGTTCTTCGACCTAATCAGTCGTTTCTTCCTAAAGTGGTTTCGGACTTTCATCTGAATGAAGACATTGTGCTGCCTTCACTCTGTTCTAAACCAAGCATTTCAAGGAAATGGCCTTACATTCTTTGGATGTGGTTTGGGCAATCAGGGCTTACCTGGAGGCCACTGAGTCTTTTTTAAAAAGTCAGACCATCTTTTTGTCCTTACCGAAAGACCTCGTAAAGGATTGGCTGCATCTGCTGCAACCATATCCAGATGGATCAGGCAGACCTCCTTTCCCAGTGAAGGCATACTCTACTAGAGCGCTGAGTGCTTCTTGGCCTTTCCCCATCAGGCCTCAGTACTGCAAATTTGCAAGGCAGCAACTTGGTCGTCTGTGCATACATTAAAACAATTCTACAAAGTAGATGTGTTTTCATCTTCGGATGCTTCCTTTTGGCCGCAAGGTTTTGAAGGCTGCTGTTTAAAGAGAATCTTTTTTGGTTTCTTTGAGGGTGTATGTCTTTTCAAGGTGAGCTCCAGTTGTTCCTGGTTGGCTAGGTTTAGCCTTTGGGGGATTACGTCTTCTTGCGTTGCCTTCACACCCCTCATGAATATACTGCTTTGGGACATCCCATTGGTCTAAAGATGGAGCTGCGTCTGTCAATAAACGATAGAGAAAACTAGATTTTGGTAAGAACTTATCGTAAAATCCTTTTCTCTGAAGTTCGACAGACGCAGCACCCGCCCTCTACTTTTGAGTGAATGGGTTTTTTTTTGTCTTCTAAACACTGCTTGCAGCTAAACTGATTGCTGATAGAGTGTGTGGGGTTATACCTGCAGGGTCAGCCCCATAGGCATGGTTAAACTTTTTTCCTGCCTAGTGCGTATTATTATAATAAAGGGAAATGCAGCTCAGTCCGAACTTAGTCCATTACAATAAGGTTCAGCTGAATGGTCCTATGGAGTGCCACCACCACCAAAAGAGTGTCCCCAATCACACTGCCGCTTACAGTCTGGCTAATAATATATAAAGCTCTCATAGAATCCACCAAGGCTCATCCAGGTTTCCTCCTTCCCACTTGGTGCTAACAGGGTAGGGTAGTATATCCAGATAGCCAGATACCCAGGGTGAAATTCCAGATAGTCGGGTACTCAAAGTGAGAAAATCAATACTCATCCCCAAAAGTAAGAAGTGCTTATTATTGGTAGGAGGAGCATAACCCATTGGTCTAAAGAAGATGAAGCTGCGTCTGTCAAAGTAAAGAATTGTTTTATGGTAAGTTCTTACAAAAATCCAGTTTTTCCTCCAGTAATTTTTGGTAACCTACTGCAGTCAGCTTGTCATCAATTCTGATCAAATTTCCTGTGCCTTTTGTGTGCCTCACACATCCCCAAAACATCAGTGATCCACCTCTGTGTTTCACAGTAGGAATGGTGTACCTTTCATTATAGGCCTTGTTGACTCCTCTCCAATTTAGCGTTTATGGTTGTGGCCAAAAAGCTCAATTTTGGTCTCATCACTCCAAAGGACAGGCGTATTGTAAGCGGGATACTTTGGCATTTTCATAGTAATGGCTTTCTTCTGGCGACTTGACAATGCTGCCCATCTTTCTTCAAGTGCCTCCTTATTGTGCATCTTGAAACAGCCACACCACATGTTTTCAGAGAGTCCTGTATTTTACCTCAAGTTATTTGTGGGTTTCTCTTTGCATCCCGAACAATTTTTCTGGCAGTTGTGGCAGAAATTTTAGTTAGTCTACCTGACCGTGGTTTGGTTTCAACAGAACCCTTCATTTTCCACTTGACTAGAGTTTGAACACTGCTGATTGGCATTCTCAATTCCTTGAATATCTTTTTATATCCCTTTCCTGTTTTATACAGTTCAACTACCTTTTCCCGCAGATCCTTTGACAGGCCAAAATCACCAGGGTATGTCAACTTTTGATTAGGGTCATTTGGGTAGTTTCTGTTGTCATTATGATTTAAAGAGTAAACACAGTTGATACGTTTTTGTATTATCCTTCATATTGTCTGAAAAATTGCCAAGGAATCATAAATTCTGTCAGGGTATGTAAACTTATGAGCACAACTATATTAGCATTTATTTTATAACAAAAATTAGAAATAATTTTTTTCCAAATTTTTTTTTTTTTTTTTTTTTAACAGTGCTGGTTAAATACCACCAAAAAAGAAAAGCTAAATCTAAAAGTGTTGTATGACTGAATAATTGTCATTCAAAGTGTGACAGCACTGAAAAAATGGCCTGGGCAGAAAGGGGGTCAGGTCTTGAAGTGGTTAATGAAGACACTTCCTAGAATGCACCACTTTATACAGTTTTTTTTCTTCAGTTTTTTTTCCTTTAGTGAAGTAAACCAAATGTGTCTGTGTTGCTATTCTGCTGCAGCTTTTAAAGCTTCATTTGTGAACAGATTCATGACTACCAGCCAGAATTTAAGAATTGTCTAGGGACACATTGAAGTGAAAATCGAGAGAGAAATCTTAATATAACCAAGATGTGATTGCATTGGGTGCCATAGACATTTTCTTTGCCTTTGGTTACTGATCAGTCCTGTGCGGTTTTAAAATATGTGCATAATAAACGTTCTTGATATTGAATATTGAAACTGTGAAATGTTAATTATTTTTTTTAAACTGTAGTGTTAATGTTCTATTTTTATTTTTTTTATTCTCCTTTCTTACATGCTTACACAGATTTCCCGCATGGAATACGTTCATTCAAAGAACTTGATATATAGAGACGTAAAGCCTGAAAATTTCTTGATAGGTCGACCAGGAAACAAGAACCAGCAAATAATTCATATTATAGATTTTGGCTTGGCAAAAGAATACATAGACCCAGAAACAAAGAAGCACATACCTTACAGAGAACACAAGAGCCTTACAGGAACAGCTAGATACATGAGTATTAATACGCATTTAGGAAAAGGTGTGTTTGTGTGACCACAAATGACTGATGTGCCATAATCTTGCTTCTGCTAATATTTTTGCAGAATTCTGAAGCTTTGCCCTGGTTAATATTTTCTAATGCATGTTCTGCATCTTGAAAGTTTTTGATTTTATCTTTTTATTAATGATCGTATAAAGCAACAGTTTTGCTAGGAAAAGTAGAAGCAGCCTTTAAAGAAAAAGAATACCTATCCTATGTGCACCAACAGCAACCTTTGCTTTCTTGGTGGCTGCTTGTATCTGGCCATTCTGGGTCTGGTGGACACCATGTGCCCTGCAGCACGGTGCTGTGTTCGTTGGTGACATTAGCAGCTGGTAAGTGGAACCAGCCTAAGCAGTGGGGAACATAGCATCTGACACTCCCGAAAGTGTTCGATACCAGCAGTGGCCTTGACTCTTCAAGATTAAAGATTTTACCATGCCAAGAACAAAACTTTACATTATTGCAGCTTTTGTGGTGGCTGCCAAAGTCCCCTTTTCCTCAGGCTTTTTCTTCTGCTGACCCTATTAATAACACACTTCCTGTTCTAGGGCAGAGATCTCCAAACTACGGCCCTCCAGCTGTTGCGGAACTACATATCCAATGAGGCATTGGAAAACTCTGACCTTCACAGACATGACTAGGCATGATGGGAACTGTAGTTCCTGAACAAATTGAGGGCTATAGTTGGGAGACCCCTGTCGTATGGTGACATCGCTACTCTTTGGAGAAGCAGCGTCGTCCCTATAGAACGGGAAGTGTCAGGACTTCAGAAAACCTCCCTTCCTGTTCTCTTAAACATAGGTGTAGGCGTTCTGTTGTCCTACCGCACTTCCTAATAAGTGTTTTTCTTTTTTTCTTATTGAACAGATATAACAAAATACGCTCAACGGTATTTTTGACAGAATGAAAGGAAGCAAATAAGAGAAATTCATTGTTTTGGGGTTTATATAAAATTTTATTTTTCCCTGCATCAGGGTCGCATATAACAAAAGGCTGTCCTATAAAAGGACATTTTTATTTAACCTTTCCCACTACTTGTGTCTTGCTACCCAGCTGGTTCAAATATTTACCCTTCCCTGGTGTTTGAGATCCCTGCTTTATGCAGTGGATCTTCTCGCCACCTTGTACGTTCTTTGGTTACATACTGTGTAATTCTTTGGTGACGTACTGTATAAACCAGCAGGGCTAACTATTTAGTGTATGTGGCTAGAGGAGCAGTTAGTGACACACTTGGAAGTGTGGAATACTTGCAGCAGCTAATGAGCAGTGAAGTAGAAGTGTTTAGACACTGCCAACCAGAAACCTAGATTCTCACTTTTTTTTTTTTTCTTTATAGTTTTCGAATACATCGAATTGAGTTTTCATTTATGCTGTTGTTTATAAAAGATCTTAATCTTTTATGTTACTCCGATTTATGCAGTGCCCTTACATCAAAGATGGCAATGTTAGGGAATGAAGTTCACCTCCAGCTTCTTTATCCATCTTTAGTAGTGCTCAAGAAGCCCTTTATTCTTGTTATTGCATTGTTTGAACAGCACTAAGGATTTTTAGTAGTTCCCATTAGAAAATACAGAGATGGCCTTGTGTTTTTTTTTTTTTTTTTTAAATATACACTCTTGAGGACCTGTTTACATGTGTGGTTTTATAAGAACAAGTTTGCTTGGGCTTCTTATTAAAGATTTTCTGGAACAGAAGTCTAACATTCTGATAATTCTTTACCCTGTGAGTACACTGCTGAATTAAATCTAGTTTTTCTGCACAAACAGAAGACAACCCACCCTTTGTTGTGTTATAAAGGGAATACTGTGCAGTGTTTAGCAGCATTTTTAAGCACTAAGTGATCATTCAATATTTATATTGAAAGTGGGGGATACAAGGTTCTGTATATTTGCCAGAGGACTCCGGGAGGTACTTAACTGAATCTGGACATACTGCTAACCAGTTGGTGTGTATTTCTAAAGCAGTGATTATTCTTATGATTAAACAATGAGCTTGGGGATAGTAAGTTTTACTTCCACTCTCTGCCTCCATTTTTATGACAGTAATGATGCAGTATGCTTTATCACTGTGCAAGACCTTGTTAGGAAAATGTAATCATACATACCCTGTGACAATACTATCACTATAAAGTGAGGGGAGAATGCTTACATACCATCAACACAATATGGTGTCTGAGACCTTACCTTCACCTTGCTGAAAAAAGGTGTTCTGAATGTTGTCTGCGTGTCCTGCGAATGTTGTCAGTGATACGGGAAGTACCGTAAAACCTTGGGTTGGGATCATTTGTTCCCGGAAACGTGCTTGTAATCCAAAGCACTTGTATAGCAAAGCAAATTTCCCCATAAGAAATAATGGAAACTAAGATGATTCGTTCCACAGCCATTTATTCAAATATTAATGATTTACCAGGCATTGTTTCTATTGAAAAGTCCTAACACAAAACAAAAAGAGCATCACCATCTAAGTGTACTGTAGTATGATCACAGTTTTAATGAAAAAAGAAGTGGAATGAGACTCACAATGTTAAAAACAATATCCAGCGTTAAGTCTGGTGCTTATCTGCATAAAGCTGCTGGTTTATACAGTACGTGGGTGGTCAGAGGTCCAGGGGCACTAGTGGCTCCGAGCGCTTCCTGGAGAACTCGGAGACACTGGGGAACTGTTGCTGTCACTTCCGGGTGCTCCGAAAACGCGCTATGCCTGCCCCACTGCGTGCTCTGCCCCGCCTTCTCCCCACCTCCTCTCAGCGAGCTGTACTGTATGTATTGTATTGAGGCCATGCTCCGCCCCGCCTCCTCTCAGTGAGCTCAGTGAGGATATAATGCTTTCAGTCCTCGCTCACTGAGAGGGGGCGGAGGCGGGGCGGAGCATGGCCTCAATACAATACATACAGTACAGCTCACTGAGAGGAGGCGGGGCAGAGCACGCAGTACAGCTCATCTACTGTGTAATAATGCGAGATTTCATGCCCTGAGATACATCCCAGCACACACTGCGAATCGCCGAATGACGTAATCGCCGACCGGACCCGAAAGTGAGAAGAGGATAAATAAAGCAGAAAATAAGGTATTTACTAGCAAAAAAAAAAAAACTTTCCATTGGTAAAAGTCGTTTTAAAGGGGATTACATACATCTAAAGTCACTAAAATGGGTGGATCTCCACTTTAAGAAGACAGGTGAAATACAGGGTTTCTTAGCTCTGCTACAAATCTAAAAACAATACCATACATATGGGAAGATAAGAATGTAAAAGCGAAAAATAATGCATTTCTTTATCATATGTTCCAGGACACAGGGCGTCTTCATATGCATTATGAATAGGATTATGCTGTCACATTACGGTGACTCAACATTGGCAAAAGAAAGTCCTGGCTTAACCTCTCCCAGCTAGGCATACCTTCAGTTTTTTGCTAGTGTCTTAGGGTTATGGTCATGCCTGTGCAATCTTTGCACTAGATACTTATATTTTTCTAGATAGTTTGTCTCAAATAGTCCCATTAGGGAACAGAAGCCTACCAATATGAATCTACCAAGAGAAATGGCACCTGGACCCTGCTTTGGATTTGTAGAGGCGGCCTTTAATGTGATGTGATCCTTTGGCACTGGAGTCTGCATGTGAAACCAAGTACAATCTTATATATGGTGTTGAGGACCAGCAGGGTAAAACACGGGCACAGAAAGTATTGTCCGATAGTGCGCAGCATTGTTACTTTAAGGAGGGTGTTACTGGTACTGATTTAGCAGGAACCTTTGCAGGGTACAGCCTATCCACGTTTTTTTAATACTAGTATTCTGACCCGTTACTCTCAGCTAGCTCTGGACAGCTTTTTACAGCTGGTGTCCAAATCTATTGCTGGCATGCCAAGTCTCCACAATAGCAAAATGGGAGAAAATTGATGAAGAACCTGACTGTAGCTCCCCTTGTAATATCACCCCGTGGAGGTCATTTAGTTCTCGGTGATTCCGAATTCCTCTGTTTATCTGGCATTTACATTGCCTCTGGGGAACTTTCCTCCTGGCTTCTTTGTGTTGAGGAGGAATTATCTGCTGCTGTTGCAGGTTTGCAGCAACAGCTTTGTTTCCTTTCCAGTTTAGATTGAGTCACAAACGAAAATGTTCCCCCTTACACCGCCCCCCTCGGTTTGCAAAGAAGCTTTCCAAAGTGATGCAGGTGGAAGGGGAAGCAACTTTTCCAGAGGACAGTGGCACAGAACATTCCTCCTCTGAGGAATCTGTTCTTGAGAAATTTCAGATTCCAGGGTCCATTTCTATCTGACTCAAAAGGCCTTTCGGTTTCCTGGTGGAAGTGGTCTGGGCAGTTTTAAAATTGTTGCTTCCTTAGCCCTCTGTCCCAAAGTTTACAGGATTTGGATTGTGGCTTCACTAGCGGCATTCCCATTTTTTCCATGTACAGTAAATCCTCAATTAAAAAATGTTAAACAAGGCCTGAACTCACCCTGAAAAGGGGTTTGTTTAACCATAATGATTTGCTTCACAATATATCATGCATAGTGAATGAAATATATTATGCCTGTGGTGGATCTGGCAGTTTCCTTTCTCAATAGGACCCTCACAGTGCCAGTGGATGAGGTCCCAGTGTTTAAGAACTTTAGCTTTTGGAAGTCTTATTTAAATCTCTTTTGCTCAGGTGGGGGCAGACTTAGGACCTGTGATTGCCGTAGGAGCATGTCAGAACCTAAAGGTCTGAGCCACAATCGCAGTTCTGCAAGAAGACATGAACTTAAAAGATCTCCAAGCTGGGAGACAGGTCCTCCTCGAAATGAAGGGTGCTTCTATTTGTTTGGATGTTGGGTGGTGTGATGTTTGCAGGCCTTTGCAGACGTTTGACAGGAAGACATTATAGATGAGTGGGTCCGCAACATGGTGGCTTGAGGTTATAAGCTGGAATTTCAGTCTGTTTTCCTAATGGGCTTTATGCTTTTAAATGTTTTTTTGAATCTGCAAAAAAAAAAAAGACAGGGACAGGTCATTTTGCGAGGCCAGGGCGTACGCATAGCCTGCTAAACGATTGATGGCGGGCTGGGATTCCGTAAGGCTCTAGTACAACCAGTCCGATTCCCAGCTCCGCAAACGCTGTAGTCTTCCGAAGTCTGACTAAGCGCAGGATCAAATAAAAAGCTATTAGTGTAAAAAAAAAACCACTTAGCAGAAATAAAAATTAAGAAAAGGCTGAGAGTGTAGCCCCAGGCAAGGTAAGCCTATCTTACTCCTAACTAGGCAAAAGACAAACTGAGTTGGGAATGCTGATAGCAGGGGGGTATTGGACCAGTGGGACAGCCCCCTACAGGTGTGTCTATGCAAATTGTTTTGTGTTTTATCAAGTCTTATGCCTAGCTTACTCCTATGGATAAGAAGTCAATACCCATAAGTGAAAACTGTATGAGTGGGCGGCGACTGTCAGATCACCTGCCATCTGTGTGATCTGTGGATGAGTGGTCATTCCATAGAGCAAAAGGTTTGCGGTTTCTAATCAAACCGTATCATGGTTCCGAAACTGAACTTAACTGAAACAAGATTCAGTACAGGATTTCAAGATGGAAGCTGCCCGGTCAGTTGTTGCCTCTCTAGCCGGGACTTTTTCTGGCCTCAGTGTATATCCGCGATTATTAACCAAATTTTCCCACCTCACCCAAAGTCCTTATGGTTTGAAGTAGGAGACTGCCATTTTCAGTATAGGGCTCTTCCTTTTGGCCTATCCACTGCTCTCAAAGTATTTACATAGGTTCTAGCCTTAGTTTTGTTCTCCCCTCATATGCAGTGCTTTGGTATATCCCTCATAATCAATATGACAATGTCCTGTGATTTGGGATGTATATTAAAGAAAATGGGATTTTTGGTTTACGTGCAAAATCTTTTTCTTGAACCATATCACAGGACCGTTCTTTCTTTGCTGTTTTGTGGCTTGCTACAAAACTGAAGCTATACCCAGCTTGGAGTTGGTTATAACTGGGCGAGCTTCTTTCCTTTTTTTGCCAGTGTCAGCCCATCTAAAGGTGGCAGGGTAACCCTATCCTAAGATAAAATGCCCTGTGTTGAAAAGTATTTTTACAGTGTACTTAAACCAAAAATACCATATATGAAGTCGACTCCTCCATTGCTCAAGGAGGGCAAGGCAACAGGTAACCCTAAATGCCATACCTGTCCCCCTTGCTTTCCCTGCTGGTCTTGTCAGACTTTATATAAATGCTAGGCTTTATGCACACTGTAAAACTTTAAAAGCACTTTAAAAACGGTACCTAAGCTGCATTTTTTTTTAACCAGTTTAGGTGAGTTTAGCAGCATTTGTTCATTGGGAGTTTTTCATTAGCCAAAATGTTAATTTATTCTGGCCATTGAAACAAATTCTGAAGTGCTTAGCACGTCTAGCGTTTAGGAGCGTTTGGCATTTTTTTTTATGCCCAAAAGCTGCCCTCCTGAATGCGATTCTTCTGCGTTCAGGAGTGAAGCTTCAACTGCCTCTAAACTTTACTGCTCCTAAACCCTCGTAAATGCCTGTGTGCATAGACACGCAGACTTTTATTGAGCTTATTTCGGGGGCTATGGCAAAGAACAACCTAAATGTGAGTTTAGGAGTAGCAATGTACATAAGGCCTAAGACTTCTTTCACTGCCCCCATGTTGCTAATGCTTGGTGGATGGCTGTTCCATGTGTATTGAAGGAGTGAGTCATAAGCTCCCCATGTCTGGAGTTATTGGGTATATCTCTTTGCTCTGACTGAACACAGCAGCAGGTAAGTAAAGTATATGCAGGAGGAGAAGCCGCATACTGTATAAGGGAACTGATTGATTTTTCCTGGCATTTGCAAGACACAGGTTTTTCTTTGGAGCCAACTTTATTGAAAATATACTACAGTTTCCAATAAAATACTTTAGTACGTAGACATTTAAGATGCAGCTACCATGCATTTACATTGGTTGATTTGTTTGGACAGATATATAGAAATTGTGTAACTATTGCTTGTTATTAGAAACCTAGTACCCAAAGCCACTATTGTGCCATTTAGCTTTTGGGCCATGTGTGTGAGCTGTTCTTAATGCCTTTCACTGTATGTATGTGCTCTTAGGGCAATTTGCACAGACATGTTGCAACATTCTATAAATGGGTAGAAGACTTTGTGGTGCTGTCATTGGGGTTAATTTGTAAAAATGTCTCAAATGACCATGAAAAGGGTCTATTATCACAACCATCTCTATTTTGCTAAGTATGGTTTAAAAGTACTACTTTATTTTGGTAAAGAAGTATAAATTTGTAGTTTGGACATAATCTTGATTTACCCAGGGAAAGTCCAAAACTGGCCCACCACCATCTTATAGCACCCTGAGGCTGCCCATTACTTAGAGTGTTGAGGAAGGCTGGAAGCCAGATTGGCATATTGGAGGGCATCGTCTTTGGGAAGCTGAAGAGATGACAGTTATGAACATGCAGTTTGGTGCTGTGCATTCCAACTGTAATTTTAGGCCTCATGCACACTGGAGGTTATAAAAACTCCTTTAGCTGTAGAATGGCATGTTAACAACATGAGTTTTGCATCATTTTTTCCATTAGCGTTTTTAGCCTTTTTAGCCTTTTTTATGGCGTTTTTTGGAGTTTGAGGTTTTTAGCGTTTTTGTTTTTTTTTTTAAATCAAAATTATACTCCCACAAAAGCTTTTGGCTCAAAAACGCTCATAAAAACGGAATAACTTTTTTTTTTTAAGCTTTTTCCAAATTTTTTTTTCCAAACAGAAAACACTGATAAAAGCCCTTGTGTGCATGGACACATAGAATAACATGCTGTGGAGTTTACTGGCTGCAGAAAAAGCACCTGAAGCCAAAAACAGCTGTAAAAATGTCCAGTGTACACGAGACCTTATTCTGCTTGCCAGAGGAAAGAGTTTGTTTGTTTTATGCAAATAAAGTATTCTGTAACGCAATCTAAGATGGTGAGCAGTTCCAATGTTTGAATTTGGCTAGTTGTCACTATTGGGCTCAGTTCACGCTGGGGTGACTTGTCACACGACTTAGTTGCCTGACAAATGTCATTCTATGCAGTGCAATGGAACCGTTCTAATCGCAATGACTTAAAGCGAAGTTCCACCCAAAAGTGGAACTTCCGCTTTAAATAGTCCTAACCCCCTGACATGCCACATTTGGCATGTCATTTCTTGGGGGGGGGGGTACCTAGTTTTGACAGGTACCCACTTCCGCTCGGAGCGCCGCGGCGCCCTGAGCGGAAGTTCTCTCTCCCTCCCTCCCTGCAATCTTCTGGGACACGTCAGAGGTCCCAGAAGATTGCCGGCCAATCACGACGCATAGCGCAACTTGCACATGCGCAGTGCGTACCCGGCTGTGAAGCCGCAAACTGTCACAGCCGGGTGCCCACATCAGTGATACCGGCGCCGGAGAACAGAGGGAGAAGATGGCGCTTCGCTGGACCGTGGGACAGGTGAGTGTGCGGTTAGGCTGGAACTCCGCTTTAAGTCACTCTGACTTAGAAAAAGGTTCCTGCACTACTTTGGGGTGACTTCAGAGCAGCTTGCATTGACTTCTATTAATGAAAAGGTTTGCAAGCTGTGCTGAAGTCGCGCTGTGCGGGGTGGCTTAAAGTCGGGCAATTTTGATGCTGCCCCACTGTAAACAGAGCTCTGTCAGTTAGTGGCTGACCAGTGGACATAAAATACTGTGTTCTTACATGATGATTTCTGGCTGAGCAGCAGATGCCTGAATAATGCCGTAAGACCTGCACCAGTACTAAAGCAGTATTGAGATTGAATCGAAGAATTCTTGGTCTAGACATGAATTAAATCTGTACCGCGTAAGTAGATCTTGAATTTAAGAGCAGGAAAACTATAATTGATCTGTCTGGACTACCGCTTTCCTTTCGTATGATCACTAATATTCAGGAATATCCTTTTTGGCAATGGATTACCCTGGGAGTTAGAACAATGAAACTTGAACATTTCCCCTTTTCTTAATATTTGCTCACTTTGCTCTAATGTGAACTGTAAACATATAAAGTCTCGTATATAGTCTCGGAAATTAAATGTTGCTGTCCTTCCACTGATTCCCTTTGCATGGAATTTGTGATTCATACAGTAGTTTGGTGCTGCCATCTGCTGGCAGATGAAGAATTTCTCACTTTGTTTCTAAGGATATTTTCTGTCTATGAGAAATGCTATGTAAGGGTACAGGGAAAGTTGGGATAACTCAGGTGGTTACGTAGGGTTAGCGGAACTGAAATCTCAATCTCGCACACTAGAATTTAAATAACGGAATCTCACAGCTGAGAGGTAAATGACTCAAAGCATTTCTTCCTTTGATAATTAACAGTTTTGCAATTGTACAGAAAAGCAATTGTATTCTCACCCACTAAAGAATGCTAAGCGTTCATACCAGTGATATTCTCCTCTCTGAAGGAACACTTAGGCATATGTTATGCAGGGAAATATTTAGCTTTCAAATGTTTAATTACAATAATTCATTAAAAAAAAAATGTTTTTTAAATGTCTTGCTTTTTGGCTTGCCATTTTTTTTTTAGAAACGATTTTCCACACATATTAAGAATGTCATGTTTCTCAGTGGGCTTTACAATCCTTTTTTAAAAGTTGACACATTTCAGTATGTTAGGGCATTTTCTATTCCAAGGAGTGCTAAATGAATCTAGAATGAAACTTTTTAATAATGGGAGAAATATATTTTGCACTACAGTTGACAGACTAAAATGGACAGAATGCTACATTTAGTGAATAGTAACATGAGAAAAGTAACCTAGGTCTCACTGCTTGTCATCTATAGAAGTGCCTGTAGGCCATCTCAGTTAAATTGGTAACCTAGAAACTCAATGGTGTTGTATTAGTAGCTAGATAGAGCTCCAAACTCTTCTTGTGAATATAGATTGATTTTTTAGGGCAGATCAGTAAAAGGCAGGGCAAATCTCTGTCCACCAAACTTTTAATTTTTTTTTTTTGGACACTGTCCTTGGCATGTCTTCATTAGCTGAATGAATTTTCTGTTATGTAACATGCGTTATGCACATCCTTCTGCATACATATACATGCAGATCATAGAACTGGTGTCTACAAAAAGAACAAAGCAAAGTCATGAAAATTTAAATAAGCGGCGTTATCATTTTTTGGATCACAAAGTATGTAAAAACCTAACAATGAATTTCTCTTATTTGCTTTATCTTCATGCATTTAATAAGTAATTTAAACATTTTGTATGATATGTCTGTTTTTATATATGCAAAAAAAAAAAGTGTTATCTATTTTTCGGTTTTATCTCCGAGTCAATAAATTCCTTTGCTTTAAAGATGAAGACGGTCTACAGGGCTGACACCACATAGTCCACCGAAATGCTGTGTGTTGTCGGCTCACAAAAGAAAATTTTTAAGCAGTGTTTTTATCTTTTTCTAAAGGGAAAACACAGGGACGTGTGTGTAGAAAAAACAATGCTATATATATATATATATATATATATATATATATATATATATATATATATATATATATATATATATATATATATAGTGTAATTTAAATAAAATATATAAGGTGTATGTGTATATGACCAATGTCATTTTTTTTGTTAACTCTAGAGCAAAGTAGAAGAGATGACTTAGAAGCATTAGGGCATATGTTTATGTATTTTCTACGAGGGAGCTTACCCTGGCAAGGACTAAAGGTAAATTCTTTATTCAGGAGAAATACCATTTGTAAGGATTCCCCATGATTTTACCTTTTTTTTTTTTTTTTTTTTTTTTTCTTTTTCTTTTCTTTTCCCCCAGTTATTAGTTGAACATATTTCAGTTGGATCAAGTTGCTGTAATGCCTGCAAGCTGTTTACCACTATAGTCCTGATTATCTGTGTACTGGTGTAAAGTCCTGCACTGTGAACCTCTAGATTCTGTTTTCCTTCAGCCTGGTTCCATTGTCTTTATCATTCCTTGAACAATTGGCTCCTATAAGCAGAAAATTGTATATCATGTAAAAAAAAAAAAAAAAAAAATTAAGGTTAGGTACTGACTTATGTTCTAAGGCACCTTTCGCATTGGTGGACCGATGAGGTCGGCCTATCAGTTTTTTTAGGCAGACTCGATCAGACATCCATTCCCCCCTATACAGCGGACATGTGTCCGTTGACACCTGCTGATATCCGATCATCTGCCAATGGTACTGTAATTAGTCACAGCACAAGCCGATCAGCTGGTGTTGGACATTTGATGACCGCTGGCACCTGCTGATCAGCAAGGAGGAAGAAAGGATAGAGCTCTGCCTATGTAAACAATAAAAAAAATATTTCCCTCAAAATTTTCTGTCCTTTTTTAAAATTGAACCTGTTGCCGAGCACCCCACGTACATTTAATGTGTTGTGGTGGCTCCTGCGTGCAGTATCACGTACAGGTAGGTCATTCTGCTTTTCCGGGTCTGGAGCATGCACGCTCCCGCTGTGATTGGATACAGTGGGAGCCAATCAGCGTATCCGGCAGACTCCGCTGGCACCTGACGATCTTTCTGGACACAGACAGAAAGGCGGTCTGCCTATGTAAACAAGGCCGATCATTATCCCGTGTTCCTGCCAAGCAGGAACACGGATCTCTGCCTTTCCACAGTTTAAAAATGGGAGATTTGCTGCGCATAAACATGAATAGAAATGAATATACATATAAATATAAAAACACTCAGTGCAACTGCCAAACCTGACCCTGAATCAGAGAACTATGCATAGTCACTGCACTCTCACACTTCATGCAGGGAGAAAGTTCGTCGGTATGAGGAGGATGATGGGGATAGGAGCTGAGGGTACATCCTGTCAGGAACCCGCTGAGAGTTGTAGTCCAGTCTCTTGATGGTGTTACATACACTTTGGGATTTTTTTTACCAAAAATATGTAGCAGCATACATATTGGCCTAAATTGACAAATACATTTAGATTTTTCTATACATTTTTTATTGGGTGTTTTATAGCAGAAAAATATTGCTGTTTTTTCAAAATTGTCAGGATTTTTTTGTTTGTAGCGCAAAAAGTAAAAATCGCAGAGGTGATAAAATATCACCAAAGAAAAACTCTATTTGTGTACAGCGTGCAATTGTCAGTTAAAGTAACGCAGTGCCACAGCGCAAAAGATGGCCTGGTCATGTAAACCTTCCAGAGCCGAAGTGGTTAATGCTCAAAAAAAAAAAAAAAACAACCCAATGGTAATTAACGCCAAAACAAAAAGGTAGTGAAGTCCCATATAGGAATACAGGGCCTGGTCATGAGGGGGGGGGGGGGGGGTAAATCTTCGAGAGGTCTAGTGGTTAATTGCTTGTTCTGAATCAAATTTGCCAGCTCAGGACTTTAAACGTTTTTTAAACGGGCACATTGCACCACTGATTTATTCAAATGTTGTTAGCCTGCACTATACACCTATAGTTATGTGGCCTTTTATTCTCAATATTAACCACAAATGTTTCTGTGCAGTGTTTTTTAAATTCATTATTTATATTACTTTTTTATCTAGTCCCCCCCCCCCCCCCCCAAACTCACCAGCACTTTGAGATGTACATTTGGACTTATTACAGACCTATAAAACCTATGTGTGTGTGTATAAATGTAAATGCAGCCGTTTGTATGTATATATGTGAATGTGTGTGTATATATATATATAACGTGTGTGTGTGTGTGTGTGTATGTATGTGTGTATCTATATATAATCTCAAAACCTATACATCACAGACGCAACTTTATTTTTTGTTTTATTTTGTAGGCTGACACATTAAAAGAAAGATATCAGAAAATTGGAGATACGAAGAGGGCAACTCCTATTGAAGTACTTTGTGAGAATTTCCCAGGTAAAAAGTGCTTTTTATTGACCCATTTGAGATGGAATGAAGCAAACTAGCACCATCCCATTCTCCTTTTATTTGTGGATTTCTTTTAATTAAAGGGTGTATAACCTTTATCCAAATATGATGTTCTTTTTGGACCCCTTTTATATAGCATTTCATAGGTTCTTCACCTCCTTGAAGCAAAGTTCCACTCAAAAGTGGAACTTCTGCTTATCTGTCAACCCCCCCCCCCCTTCCAGTGCCACATTTGGCACCTTTGAGGGGGAGAGGGGAGCCAGTACTTGTTTTATACAAGTACCCTGTCCCCACTTCCGTCGGACCTTTCTGCAGCAAGGTACGTCAGAAGTTTGGCTTCCTCCTCCTTCCTCTGCTTCCAGGCCAGTAAGCAAGCGCAGTGCAGTTCGCGCATGCGCAGTAGGGACCTGCCCATGAAGCCGCAATGCTTCACTGCCGGGTTCCCTTGCCGCCAATGGCGGCAGGAGCATCCAACAGCCAATGGAAACCTCGGCTGGGGTGCAGACATCGCTGGCTTCCAGGACAGGTAAGTGTCCTAATAAAAGTCATCAGCTACATTATGTATAGCTGCTGACCTTTAATTTTTGGAGGGGGAGGCAGGAACACCGCTTTAACTAAAGCCCCGTACACACGTACTGATCGTCGGCCGAACGATCGGCCGTCTTTTGTCCAGGGCTGTCGTGTCTTTTGAAAACTGCAAAAGACTGCACACGAATTTTGTCGGCCAACAACAGCCTACTGCAGAAGTGATGTCATGTGATGGTTAACTTTCCATGTCTTTTTTCATTTATGAGCATGCCCAGTCTTGCTAATCTGCTGTCTGTCGGCCGAAATCTGTACTGACTGGCAAACAATCGGCCGTTCTGGTGATGGCCAACAAATATTTTAAAGTCTGCACGACAGATTCTGTTCGGCCGAAAATGCGCTGTCGGAAGCATCATACTAACAAGCCTACGATCGGCCGATCGGTCGGCGGCCGAATATTTACGGCCGACAATCGGTACGCGTGTACGGGGTTTAACTTTGCAAGTTGTAGGACCCTAGTCCCTCCTTTGCCAAGTCCTTGGCAAGCTAAAGTGACTGGTTTTAAAAAATCTTCAAGTTGTATTCTTAACTCAAAAAGGGCCTTCTATTCTCAGCCTCCTCCAAGTTCCCTAAGCAAGTATAATTTATCACTGAGCTTTAGGCGCACAGGTTCATCATTGAGTCATTGTAGACTTAAAAGAAGTGTAGTCCCTGTCCTAATATACACTCCTAAATTTTGTTCTCCATCTTTCTATCACTTTTTACAAAATCAGGGTAGTATGCTGAATAAAGATCCCAACTTGCTACAGGGCCTTGAAAAAGTATTTACCCCTTGAAATTTTCCACATTGCCATGTTACAACCAAAAAAACACATAAATGACACAATTGTGAAGTGTAAAAAATTTTGAAAACCATTGAACCTTTTTTTTTTTTTTCTCTAAGTTTCTGAAAAGTGTGGCATGTATTTGTATTCTGATACTCATTTCCCTAAGGGCTCTTTCACACAGGTGGGACCGTTCAGATCCGCCTGCCTGTTTTTTTGGCGGATTTGAACGGTCCCCCCATGCATCCCTATGGGGCATCAGATGTCAGCGGAGACATGTCCGCTGACATCCGATCTGTCAAATCTGGATGGCTGGAAACCCTATTTTCCATCCGTCCAGCGGATCGGATGAGAACGGACTGACGGTCCGTTCCCATCTGATTTCCCTATAGAGATGTATGGGGACCTGACACCTGTGTCTCCGCACAGTGTGGAGAACAGCTGTCATACTGCTCAGTGGGGGATCGGCGGATTGATCCCCCGCTGAGATTAACGGAGTCCGTTTGACGGACACATAGTGTGAAAGAGCCCTAACTAAAATCTAGTAGAACCAATTGCCTTCAGAAGTCACCTAATTAGTAAATAGAGTCCACCTTTGTGTAATTTAATCTCCGTATAAATACAGCTGTCCTGTGAAACCCTCAGAGGTTTTTTGGAGAACCTTAGTGAACAAACAGCATCATGAAGGCCAAGGAATACAGGAAGGACAGGTCAGGGATAAAGCTGTGGAGAAGTTTAAAATGTAATATCTCAAAATTTGAACATCTCACAGAGCACTGTTCAATCCATAATTCGAAAATGAAAGAGTATGGCACAACTGCAAACCTACCAAGACATGGCCAGCCAGCTAAACTGACAGGCTGTGCAAGGAGAGCATTAATCGGAGAAGCAGCCAAGAGACCCATGGTACTCTGGAGGAACTGCAGAGATCCACAGCTCAGGTGGGAGTATCTGTCCCCAGGGTAGCTATTAGTTATGCACTCCACAAATCTGGCCTTTATGGAAGTGTGGCAATAGGAAAGTCATTGTTGAAAGGGAGCCATAAGAAGCTCTGTTTGCAAGAAGCCATGTGGGGGTCACCGCAAACTTGGAGGAAGGTGCTCTGGTCAAATGAGACCAAAATTTAACTTTTTGGCCTAAATGCAAAATGCTATATGTGGCGAATAACTAACACTGCACATCACCCTGAACACACCATCCCCAGCGAGAAACGTGGTGGTGGCAACATAATGTTGTTGTGGGAATGCTTTTCTTCAGCAGGGTCCGGGAAGTTGGTCAGAGTTGATGGAAAGATGGATAGAGCCAAATACAGGTCAAGAAGAAGAAAACCTGTTAGTCTGCAAAAGACTTGAGACTGGGGTGAAGGTTCACCTTCCAGCAAAACAATAACCCTAAGCATACAGCCAGAGCCACAATGGAATGGTTTAGATCAAAGCCTATTCATGTGTTGGAATGGTCCAGTCAAAGTCCAGACCTAAATCCAATTGAGAAACTGTGGCAAGACTTGAAAATTTGCTGTCCAAACTCTCTCCATCCAATATGACAGAGCTTGAGATATTTTGCAAAGAAGAATGGGCAAAAATTTCACACCCTAAATGTGCAAAGCTAGTAGAGACATACCCCTAATAAGACTTGCAGCTCTAACTGCAGTAAAAGGGGTTCTACAAAGTATTGACTCAGGTTGGCTGAATACAAATTCACGCCACGTTTTTCAGATCTTTATTTGTAAAACATTTTACAAACCATTTATCATTTTCCTGCCACTTTGTGTTGGTCTATTAAATAAAATCCCAATAAAATACATTTGCGTTTGTGGTTGTAGCATGATAAAATGTAGAACATTTCAAGGGGTAAATACCTTTTCAAAGCACTGTATGTGATGTTTGTTTTTATGGCCTTTGTCTTGCATTCAATAGGAAACCTTTTCACTGTTCAGACTTTATACTAATTCATTACTGTCAGCTCAATGACCTCCTATTTTTAAATCGCAGAAGAAATGGCCACATACCTACGCTATGTAAGAAGGCTAGATTTTTTTGAAAAACCGGACTACGACTACTTAAGAAAACTATTTACAGATTTGTTTGATCGAAAGGGATATATGTTTGACTATGAATATGACTGGACTGGGAAACAACTAGTAAGTACAATAATTATAGGCAAATGTTAACAATCCTATTAATTTTCTACAGGCGGCTGGGTTTTTGGTGCAAAGTTCAGATCTTTGGTCTGTGGAGCTCGCATTTCAGCAACCACTTCTTGTTGCAGGCTGCCATGTGTGACCCTTTAGTTGCCCCATTGGGCTGCCTGTCAGGTATCACAATAGCTAAAGGAGTGCACATGGCAGACTGACAACACTTGTATTTGCAGGATACACTTACTAGCTGTATCTTCAGGTAAAACCTTCACCGTAGATTTAGAAAAAACTGTTTTCTTCGGAGAACTGTATACAGTGAGGCGTGATGCCAGAAAATAAAGTTTACACTTTACTACAGTTGTAGACACAAGCTATATAGTAGCCATGCAGTCTACTTTCATGACCATATAGCTATACATATTACCTGGTCTATAAATTTTTAATTTCCCTACTTTTAAAATTGTGTACCCTTTTCAAGGTTTCATAGGCTGCTGTAAAGAAATACCCTGCTCAGATACTTATATTCTGATAAATGGCCACAAAAGGGGAACAAAATGTTTTTTTCTTTCTTGTTCATTGGGATACATTGCTTCCCCTTTATATCATCATCTACTGGATATAGTGCCTCCTGCAGGAATAGGATGCTAGGTACAACTAACAAACGAGAACACAGGTGAGGTGGAGGCAGCTAAAATCCCTCTGACACTATGGAAAAACTTTGGCATAAGCCTAGCCTCTGGGAGTTGAGGCATAGAAATGTCGTCCTAGAAATCCTAGTTTCTTTGGTTTTACGCCAAGGAAGTTGGCTACTTAGGGGTTTATTTACTAAAGCTAGAGAGCACAAAATCAGTCTTAATTCTGCATAGAAACCAATCCACTTCCAGGTTTTATTGCCAAAGCTTAACTGAACAAGCTGAGGTTAGAAGCTGATTGGTTTCTCTGTAGAAATGTGACTTCCAGCTTTAGTAAATAAACCCCTTAGTGACATACTGGATGATGATCTCCCAATTTGCAGCCATCACGTGCGTGCAGGGTCAGCTGCAGTGGCCTAGTTTTCTTGTGAGCAGCCTGTGGGGTTCTTTCCCTTTCCCTTGGAAGACACATATGACAGGCTAACAAAATAGTCACTCACATTTGTTTGGGTGTTGTGATTCTGTAGAGTTGTGTTCTTGTTCTTTCTCCATTGCCCATTTCCTGAGTTTGCAGTCTTATTTCTGTGCCCTCTGACATCATTATTGCCTGTTCACACCTTTATTCAAGGGAATGCTCCACTTTATCCACCGTGGTCGCCATGGGACATTAACCTAGTAGTAATGGGGTTTTCCCAAAAACTGCTTTTTTTTTTGAGGATGTTGGGGAGATCCCACTGCTAATGCAATCTCAGGAAATGATGTTCCTAGAAGCCATTACTTTGGCACGTAAAATCTATGAATTGGTGACATGGTCTTGCAAGCCTCCATTTTTGGCCTTATGTAAGGATAATGTCCTGTCCAAGATTCCCTTTTCTGCCTAGGTTGGTACCAGCATTTCGACTTGAATGAAGAAATTGTGCTTCCATTGCTTTGTCCTTTGCCAGTCTACACTAAGGATTGCTTTTTTATGATGTAGTAAGGGTGATTAGGGTTTATTTGAATACTGTGTCCAGGTTTTGAAGTTCAAAATCCCTGCTCTTGTCTGAAGAGGGGCCATATTAGGGGGTGCTACTATCAAATGCTGGATCTGGCAAAGTGTTGTCCAAGCATATTAAACCATTATTACATGTTACAGAATGCACCGAGAGATTGGTAAATTTCATCCTGAGCCTCCTGCCATAAATCATCAATTTCTTGGGTTTATTAATAAACAAGCAAAAAATTGGGGGAGCAACCCTGAACATGTATATCTAAAGCCGGTGCAGCTATGAACCAAGCGACATGTATATTATTACAAATACAAAAATATGTGCAGCGCTAGAAGAAAAAAATTCCAACAAAATAAATTGTCCAATCGCAGGAAGCATTCCACAAGTAACATAAACAATGGATGGTGAGAAAAAGTCCAATATATAATGGTGCAAATCATATATAAGTGCAGCAAATCCCGTCACCAGTGAAGGTAGAAATATATTGCGCTCACCAGATGGATGGGACCCCAAAACACCTTATAGTGTAGGAGTCAAACAGGCTTAAGAATGATGGAGTATCCCCACAGATTTTTCACCGATTCCAACAGCAACCATGCAAATCTCCGGTAGATGAAATAATTCAGAGATTCCCCTTCCACATGGTGGATGGTAAAACCGAAAAAAATGGAGGGACATATAGCGTAATATTGCTAAAATCAATTTAATATCAATAAAGCTGATACACTTACAGACATCCGTGAAAGACAGGCATATAAGATGTAAAACAGCTGGGCTGACCAAGTCCTCTTTACATGTTTCGGCATAAATGCCTTTTTCAAAAGCTAAAGTCAGCAGGTAGCCAGTGTTCATATATATATAGAGGTAGAATTAATTGGGTACACCTGTAGGAAGTAGGCAGTGGACTGCATGGAAACCGGAAGTAAAACCGGCGTGCGTTCCAAGCCTCACTATGGTATAGCGCCAAAAATTAAGCCTGTTAAATCATAAGGGGAAAATAAGTATTTAATAAGTATTTAACAGGAAGTGATGAAATGCCTGGAGGGGATGGCATTAGCCATCGTACACCCCAAGCCTCTTTCTGGATTGTAAGACAGGATATGCTGACATCACATCCGGGACTGGGCGGAAGTGATGTCAGCGTCAAAACATCGAGGGGGGACGGCATTTAACCATCATCAACCCCAAGCCTCCATCTGAAATGTAAAACCGGATATGCCGACATCACATCCGGGATTGGGCGGAAGTGATGTCAGCAAGGCAAGGCGGACCGCTTTACCGGAAGTTAGGGCATATCAATACACCAGGTCAACAAACCAGAAATGGAGACAACTCAGATTGGCCGATTCAGCAAATAGTGAATAACGCCAATAAGAGAACAAATATATATATATTAAAAAAGAATAGCGCACACATGCAAAAGAAATGACTATCAAATATGGAGACAATCCATAAATAAAAATGTGGATTTAGTCCCACCATATGGCCATACCGTGCTCAAGCCCACTACTACGTCAAAGTACCCAATTATTTCTTGGGTTTGTAAGGCGGCCACTTGGCTGTCTATTCCTATGTTCACCAAGCTTTACCAGGCTAATGCGGGAGCATCAACTGATGCCATTTTTGGATGCAGAGTTCTGCAGGCAGCAGTTTGACTGGCCTGTATTTTTTTTTTTTTTTTTTTTGCCTGCCCCTTATAAAGCACTGTGCTAGCAGGTGATGATCTAAAGCGGTAACTGTGTCCTCCAATAAATACAGAAATAATGATTTTACCAAGACTAGAAAAAAATATACTGTTTTTACTTAAATAGCTTATAATGTATTTTTTTTTTTTTTTAACTTGTTACCTTGCTATGTGATCATTATAACATCCCAGTGATCACATAATCAGGAACCACGCTGCTGTCAGATATAGTGTAGTGAGGTCACAGAGCAAGGTCAAAACTGCAATTTTATATGTTTTTATTGCATCAAGCTATGCGGCCAGAATGTCGCTTCAGAAGTTGACTAAAATGCTTATCAGCGGTACAGTAAAAAGTTTAAATTGTACAGTACCATAATGTTGAGACACCTGTCACATCAACTTTCTTTGTACGGTATGTCCATATGTGGTAACACAGTTTGATACTTTTATGTCCGAGCCCAAAGAATTACCCTGAAGCCCAGTAGTGCATCTGTGTTGAATACATTGCATTGTTCAGTGCTGCAGTGCATTTTAGCCTATGTCGGTTGCACAGATCTGTAGGGATGTAGATCCATCGAATGTGAGCCATTGATAAGTGGCAAACTTATATGCTTTGGTGTACTGCAGGGGTGTCCAAACTATGGCCCTCCAGCTGTTGCGAGGCATTGTAAATCTCTGACATTCACAGACCTAGCTAGGCAAGATGGGATTTGTAGTTCCTGAACAGCTGGAGGGCCATAGTTTGGACACCCCTGGTGTACTGCATCTCTATATTATAAAACATACTCTTTTTTTTTTTTTTTTTTCTTTTCCCCCCCTCACAACAGCCCACGCCAGTTGGCTCCATTCATGCAGATCCAGCTCTTTCATCAAACAGAGAAGCACATCAACACAGAGACAAGATGCAGCAAGCCAAAAATCAGGTAAGTGTGACCATGTCTGCTAAAAACGTAACCTTTTTTTGTCTTTTAGTATCAACAAATATGTTCTTACTAATCTTTTTTTGTAAGTTAAAAATAATACAAATAATATACTATTATGTAGAGGTAACACAAGGTGTTCCTAATGTAGTATTTTTTTTCTATCTTTTTAGTTCTAACTGCCAATGCTTAGTTTTATAATAAATGTATTTACCTTCTAATTTTTATGTGCAGTAGGACAGCAACTGTCAGCATCTGGATAAGGTTTAGGTAAATACAGTGCATCCAGTAAGTATTCACAGTGCTTCACTTTTTCCACATTTTGTTATGTTACAGCATTATTCCAAAATAGATTAACTTATTTTCCTCAAGATTCTCCAACAATACCCCATAACGACAATGTGAAAGAAGTTTGTTTGAAATTTTTGTAAATGTTTAAAAAAAAAAAATCACATGTACATAAGTATTCACAACCTTTGCCATGTGAGTCCTGTTTCCACTAATCATCTTTGAGATGTTTCTACAACTTGATTGGAGTTCCTGTGGTAAATTCAATTGATTGGACATAATTTGGCAAGGCACACACCTGCCTATTTAAGGTTCCACAGTTAAAAGTCATGTCAGAGCACAAACCCAAGAAGAAGCTCGTGTTCGCGAACGAAACATGTCAGAACGGCGTCATTACCCTTGTGACATCCATTCCTAGACCAGACCCTGCAGACTCCCACACTCACGTCATCTACCTGTGGATGGACACTACACACACAGAGCGGCACAAATGAGTGCTCTGTTAGACTATCTCTGTTAATTCTGTCCATGAGGCATTGGGCGCTTTCAGCGTGACTGGGGAGTGGTGAGATCCCGCTGACTGACTTTGTGTATACTGTCCATAGGACACCGACTCCACGTGTAGCCGGTCTCCTAGCAAGATTCTGCGTGCACACCGCTCCTATCTGCATCCGTCCACCCACAATCCAACTTTACACAGCCAGGCTGTTGGGCTACAATTCAGCACATTGGTGCGCAGACCCCATTTAGTCTTTACCTGCACTTACAGCTGTACTCTGCAAATGAACCACTGATTGACTGTTTCAGCGAATCCAGCCATCCATCCATCCCTCCCTCATATACTCCATATGACATCTGGCCCTGTACTACCTTTGAAGCCAAAGACTGGCCAACTGTGGTAAAAACCACATTATACTTCATCTGCAGCCACTTGTACTAGTGCCTCTATGATTTACCATCGGATTTGATGAGTGTGTGGTGGATGTGTGGTTTGTGTGCGTGTCTGCAGCTGCTTTCTTGTCTGGTTTTGACAAAGTTGTCATTTTTACTTTTTGTTGGAGGTTTTTGCAATTTTTCATGTTCTATTTTTACCAAATATACTATAATAAAGCTGTTTATAATTGACCGGTTTATCCTCTCTGAAGATTTCTTTGTGGACCTTTTAGTTAAATATAAGAGCACAAACCAAGCCATGAAGTCCAGGGAATTGTCTGTAGACCTCTGAGACAGGATTGCATCAACGCACAGATCTGGGGAAGGGTACTGAAACATTGCTGCAGATTTAAAGGTCCCAATGAGCACAGTGGCCTCCATTATCTTATCTTTCAATGGAGAAAGTTTGGAACCACCCGGACTCTTCCTAGAGCGGGCCCACCGGCCAAACTGGAGAGAAGGGTCTTAGGGAGGTGACCAAAAACCTAATGGTCACTCTGACAGAGCTCCAGCGTTTCTCTGTGGAGAGAAAGAATCTTAGAGAGGAACAACCATTTCTGCAGCACTCAACCAATCAGGCCTGTGTGGTAGAGTGGCCAGACGGAAGCCACTCCTCGGTAAAAGGCACATAAGAGACTGCCTTCAGTTTGCCAAAAAGCACCTGAAGGTCTCTGACCATGAGAAACAAAATTCTCTGGTCTAATGAAACAAAGATTGAACTCTCTGGTCTGAATGGCAAGTGTCATGTGGGGAGGAAACCAGGCACCGCTCATCACTTGGCCAATACCTTCCCTACAGTAAAGTATGGTGATGGCAGCATTATGCTGTGGGGATGTTTTTTAGTGGCAGGAACTGGGAGACTAGTCAGGATTAAGGGAAAGATAAATTCAGCAATGTACAGAGACATCCTTGATCCTTGCTCCAGAGTGCTCTGGACCTCAGACTGGGGCGAAGGTTAATTTTCCAACAGGGCAACAACTCTAAGCACTAACAGCCATGATAACATAGGAGCGGCTACGGGACAACTCTGTGAATGTCCTTGAGTGGCCCAGACTTTAACCCAATTGAACATCTCTGGAGAGATCTGAAAATGGCTGTGCACCGATGCTCGCCATCCAACCAGATGGAAATTGAGAGGTCCTGCAAAGAAGGAGAGAAACTGCTCAACAATAGGCGTGTGCCATGCTTGCAGCATCATACTCAAAAATTCTTAAAGCTGTAATTTTGTGCCAAAATCGCTTCAACAAAGTATTGAGAAAAGGCTGTAAATACTTTTTTGTTTTTAATAAATTTGCAAAGATTTCAAACAAACGTCTTTCATTTTGTCATTATGGGATATTGTTTGTAGAATGTTGAGAAAAATTTTGAATTTAATCAATTTTGAAATAAGGCTGTAACATAAAATGAGGAAAAATGAAAGCGCTGTGAATACTTTCCGGATGCACTGTATAGAAGACAGTCAACATAGGTTTATATTTCCACTATTGTCAAAGAAGCCCACACTCTAGTGAAATTACCAAGCTAGGCCACAAATAAGTGGTTTTAACATTAGCATCTGACAAGCCAGGAACCCCTACACCTGATACAGTATCTCATACAAGTGAGTACACCCTTCACATTTTTGTAAATATTTTATATCTTTTTCATTTGGCAACCCTGAAGAAATGACACTTTGCTACAATGTAAAGTAGTGCGTGTACAGCTTGTAGAACAGTGTACATTTACTGTCCCCTCAAATTAACCCAACACATAGCCATTAATGTCTAAACCGCTGGCAACAAAATTGAGTACACCCCTAAGTGAAATAGTCCAAATTGGGCCCAATTGGCCATTTTCCTCCCTGGTGTCATGTGACTCCTTACTGTTACAAGGTCTCAGGTGTAAATCTGGAGCAGGTATGTTAATTTTGGTGTTATCGCTCTCACTCTCTCCTACTGGTTAATGGAAGTTCAACATGGCACCTCATGGCAAAGAACTCTGAGGATCTGAAAAAAATAATTGTTGCTCTACATAAAGATGGCCTAGGCTAGAAGAAGATTGCCAAGACCCTGAAACTGAGCTGCAGCATGGTGGCCAAGACCATACAGTGGTTTAACAGGACCGGTTCCTCTCAGAACAGGCCTCGCCATGGTCGACCAAAGAAGTTGAGTGCATGTTCTCAGCATCCTAGCCAGAGGTTGTCTTTGGGAAATGGACGTATGAGTGCTGCCAGCTTTCCTGCAGAGGTTGGCGGGTGTGGGGGGTCATCCTGTCATTGCTCAAACCATACGTCGCAAAATGCATCAAATTGGTCTGCATGGCTATCGTCCCGGAAGGAAGTCTTTTCTAAGATGATGCACAAAAAGCACGCAAACCATTTGCTTAAGACAAGCAGACTAAGGACATGGATTACTGGAACCGTGTCCTGTGGTCTGATGAGACCAAGATAAACTTATTTGATCAGATGGTGTCAAGCATGTGTGGCAGCAACCAATTGAGGAGTACAAAGACAAGTGTGTCTTGCCTACAGTCAAGCATGGTGGTGGGAGTGTCATGCTCCGGGGCTGCATGAGTTCTTCCGCCACTGGGGAGCTTCAGTTCGAGGGAACCATGACTGCCAACATGTACTGTGACATACTGAAGCAGAGCATGATCCCCCCCTTCAGAGACTGGGCTGCAGGGCAGTATTCCAACATAACCCCAAACACTCCTCCAAAGCGACTACTGCCTTGGTAAAGAAGCTGGGGGTAAAAGTGATGGACTGGCCAAGCATGTCTCCAGACCTAAACCCTATTGAGCATCTGGGAGGCATCCTCATTTGGAAGGTGGCGGAGCGCAAGGTCTTATCCACCAGCTCTGTGATGTTGTCATGGAAAAGAGGACGAGGAATCCAGTGGCAACTTGTGAAGCTCTGGTGAACTCCATGCCCAAGAGGATTAAGGCAGTGCTTGAAAATAATGGTGGCCACACAAAATAGACACTTTGGGCCCAATTTGGACATTTTCACTTAGGGGTGTACTCACTTTTTTTGCCAGCGGTTTAGACATTAAACACTTAAAGACCAGCTGCTGCAGATATACTGCGGCAGGCTGGCTCTCCTGCGCAAACCGACGTATGGAGCGGGTCTCGGGCGCGCACGCGCCTGCTCTCTAGCCCTGCAGCTAAGCAACGGGTCCGGCTGCCGGAATGGCCGCCGGGAACCCGGCGATGGCTGCCGGTAACCACAGTAATCACTGCAGGAACTGACAGAAGGCAGTGTGCAATTGTAAACCCGGCACACCGCTCATCAGTCACTTACAGAAACAGGGCTCCTGTGTTCTTGTTGTTTTGGAACACAGAAGCCCTGTTTCCATCCACTAAGTCTGGCCCCCACACATTTACAATTACCCCCCAGGTACACATTTTAACCTTTTGATTGCCCCTGGTGTTAACCCCTTCCCTGCCAGTGTCGTCATTACAGTAGCAGTGCTTATATTTAGCACTGATTACTGTAATGTCACTGGTCCCCCTAAAAGTATCAAATGTCAGGGGTCTGATCTATCCGCCATACATCCATTACATATGCTGGATCAAATGAAACTTGAGTAGAATTACAATAGTTGTCCAAAGCAAATTACTGCTTTTCCTGATTTAAAAAAAAATAAACCAATGGGCTTCTGTGGACATCTGCTAGTATTCAATTAGTGTTTTTGACTTAGTGGTGAATATGATACACAGTTCCTCTGTTGCTATTCAGTGATGGTAAAAGGCCGCTGTAAGTTCAGGGATGATGCCTAACTATACATTGGATGGCTGCTGTTTCACTCTCACAGTTTGGTTATATTTTCTCACAAAACATTTTGCAAGTAAACCATTTTATTCCATTTTACTGCTTTAATTTGTTGCCCCATGGCACTCAAAAAATGACAATGTACTGGTCCATTTGTAAGCACGGACTGAGTAGCTATTTAGCGCTTAAATTGTAAGTCCTGCTAGCCATAGAAAAAAAGAACTCCATCCAAAAGTTATTCAGTTTTGGTTTAATAAGGGGTGGATTAATCATTCAACCTCTTCGGTCTCTTAGATACTTGGGTGTTGATAGTTCCTCAAAGTCTCCACTCTTTTCCGTAAGGCCTTAAAGTTAAATTCCAGGCAAATGGCAAAATTCACAGCTGAAATTATAAACAGGTCCATAAATATTGGGACATCAACACAATTTTAATCTTTTTGGCTCTATAATGGATTTGAAATGCAACAAACAATATGTGCTTTAACTGCAGACTTTCAGCTTTAATTTGAGGGTATTTACATCCAAATCAGGTGAAAGGTGTAGGAATTACAACAGTTTGTATATGTGCATGGCCAGGTGTGTGTTATTCCCTCATTATCCCATTTACAAGAAGCAGATAAAAGGTCCAGAGTTCATTTCAAGTGTGCTATTTGCATTTGGAATCTGTTGCTGTCAACTCTCAATATGAGATCCAAAGAGCTGTCACTATCAGTGAAGCAAGCCATCATTAGGCTGAAAAAAACAAACCCATCAGAGAGATAGCAAAAACATTAGGTGTGGCCAAATCAACTGTTTGGAATATCCTTAAAAAGAAAGAACGCACCCGCGAGCTCAGCAACACCAAAAGACCACGGAAAACATCTGTGGTGGATCACCAAAGAATTATTTCCCTGGTAAAGAAAACACCCTTCAACAGTTGGCCAGATCAAGAACACTCTCCAGGAGGTAGGTGTATGTGTGTCAAACTCAACAATCAAGAGAAGACTTCACCAGAGTGAATACAGAGGGTTCACCACAAGATGTAAGCCATTGGTGAGCCTCAAAAACAGGAAGGCCAGATTAGAGTTTGCTAAACATATAAAAAAGCCTTCACAGTTCTGGAACAACATCCTATGGACAAATGAGACCAAGATCAACTTGTACCAGAGTGATGGGAAGAGAGAGAGTATGAAGAAGGAAAGGAGCTGCTCATGATCCAAAGCATACCACTTCATGAGTGAAGCATGGTGGTGGTAGTGTCATGGCGTGGGCATGTATGGCTGCCAATGGAACTGGTTCTCTTGTATTGATGATGAATTCTGAAGTGTTTCGGGCAATATCTGCTTATATTCAGCCAAATGCTTCAGAACTCATTGGATGGCACTTTGCAGTGCAGATGGACAATGACCTGAAGCATACTGCGAAAGCAACCAAAGAGTTTTTTAAAGGAAAGAAGTGGAATGTTATGCAATGGCCAAGTCAATCACCTGACCTGAGCCCGATTGAGCATGCATTTTACTTGCTGAAGACAAAACTGAAGTGAAAATGCTCCAAGAACAGGCAGGAACTGAAGACAGTTGCAGTAGAGGCCTGGCAGAGCATCACCAGGGATGAAACCCAGCATCTGGTGATGTCTATGCGTTCCAGACTTTAGGCTGTAATTGACTGCAATGGATTTGCAACCAAGTATTAAAAAGTGAAAGTTTGATTTATGATTGTTAATCTATCCCATTACTTTTAGTCCCTTAAAAAGTGGGAGGCACATATACAAACTGTTGTAATTCCTACACCGTTCACCCTATTTGGATGATAATATCCTCAGATTAAAGCTTAAAGTCTGCAGTTAAAACACATCTTGTTTGTTTCATTTCAAATCCATTGTGGTGGTGTATAGAGCCAAAAAAATTTGAATTGTGTCGATTTCCCAATATTTATGGACCTGACTGTATATGTGAATTGGTTTACTTGCTGAAGCACTTGTCATTCTGTGCAGTTTTGTAATAGAATCCTCCAGGACCCACCCATCCTGTGACTGGGACAGCAAAGTAGCAAAAAGCATGCTAATGCGAAAAGACAGGCATGGGTTCCTGATTAGGTTAATAACTGTGAAGAAAGCAATATAGCCTTGCTTGTTTCACACCGTTTCCCTGGCCCTTCCCAGTTTGATGTCTGTTTTGCAGAGAATTTCAGGAGTCTAATAAAATATTTAAGCACTTCCACCAACATGATATAGATTATTTGTTATTCTTGCATATCTGACATTCAAGGGTAACTGAGGTCACATGCTCACTGCTCAATCCAACGGCCATTTTACTGTATGGAAAATCCATCAGGGGACTATGATGCCATCATTAATCTTAATTGGCATGGTGAATAGACACTGGAAATTCTGGTGATAAACTACTACTAAAGTCTCCAAGACTCATTAGTAGTCAAAATATGATTTGGCTTGACAGCTATTACACTAAATGGGGTTTCGCTTTCGTTCATTGATGGACATAGCTCCTTGTATTCATAACCATTGGGTTATACTGCCCCCCCACAGGAGTAGGACTTAAGGCAGAAAAAAATTCTGGCTACACCCATGGGCAGTCCTAGGGTGTTTTCTCCCTCTCTCTTCTATAGCCACTATATTTTTTCTACCTAGTCAGGAGTAAGGATCTTTGGTTCTGGCAAAATTCTCTGAAGGTTTATTGTTGGTGGTCTCCGGTTATTTAGTCGAGTCCCTGTTGCCTGGTTGGCTGTTTAGTTTTGGGAATTTTTTGGTTGTTCCCACTCCTCATATTTAACACTGCCTTGGGATGTCCCAATGGTTATGAACACCAGGAGCTGTGTCTATCAATAAACGTAAGAGAAAATGGGATTTTTGACTTACCATAATATCCATTTGTTAGATGTTTGACGGACACAGTACCCACCCTTCTGCAGATTTATTATTCTCCTGACACTGCTTGTTACAAAACTGAGTGGCTATAGCAGAGAGAGGGAGTATACCCCCATGGGTGTAGTCAGAATTTTTTTCTGCCTAGTGTCCTACTCCTGTAGGGGGCAGTATAACCCAATGGTTATAAATACCAGGAGCTGTGTCCATCAATGAACACCAGAGAAATGGATTTTACGGCAAGTCAAAAATCCCATATTTGGATGGATGGTGCTTTTAAGAGCAGGTGCTCTATAATTCATAGTAGCCTGCCAAAATTAATGTTGTGCAAGTAATTTTTTTAATTTCTCCTACCATGTAGTGGGCTGCTTCACATCAGTACTATTTGCACCATTGTTTAAGATATCGATTATGTATTACATATTATAGTGCTTGAATGTACCAGTGTCCAGTAGGTCATGAACCCAGTGCAGTATGTCTGAATTACATTATCTGCAATGAGCTATACTGCAAGTGTATGCTTTTTGTATCTTGACATCAAACTGTGTCCTGTGTGTAGCAGTGGGCTAAAACCCACCAACATTTAAACTTAGTTAAAGTTTAGCCAATAGCTAACTCTAGATCTACTGGAAGCCACACCTAAAACTAATCAATCTAATCTTGTAATGCACAAATTGCTATACATTTTGTGAAGCCGTTTTGGCCCAGTCTCCAACGGCATAAGCTGTGTGCAGGAGACAACCAAGAACGGCTGGTGAAGTGACGTCCCCTATAGACTAATGGGGCTTCCATTTCCAGCTGCCTCTTCTGCACCCGCCTACACAGAGGCGTAACTGGACTGGACCGGCTGCTGAAAAGGTATGTATAGCGATTTTTGCTTTAAAGGTTAGATAGGTTCGTATTAGAATGTGGCTGCCAGTAGATTTAGTTAGTTTTTAGCTCAACTTCTACTTTAACAGTGGTACAACACCATTTTGCACAGGATTCTTCAGCAATAGAAGAATTGCTTTAGTAAGTCTTTCAGTGTAATAAATCTTTGTTATCCGTTCAATTGACATGGTGCATTCAGTGACACGCAGCACAGTTCGTACTATGTTTTATTAGAAGTGTTCTGATTTGTTATCGATGGCTTTCAGATGAAGGCCAACATTTCATAAAGCTAGTTTTGTCATTTGTCAAAAGCAGTGCAAAACGTATTTTCTCTATCGTTCATTGACTGATGCAGCTTCATGTTTTCTTGACCATTGGCTTATGCTCCTCCCTTCAGGAATAGGAAACGGCAGGAAAAAGCTTTCACCACACCTATGGGGCTGTCCCTGCAGGCATAACCCCATACACTCTGCTACAGCCCTCAGTTTGTAGGACCTACTTCCTTGCTGGGACTTCAGTCTTAGCTGTTCTTTTTTTGTGGGAACCTTTTTGTTTTGCAAGTTATTCCTTGAGTAGAGTTCCTGGAGAACTACAAGCAACAGCCGGCTGGGTTTTGGAGTGGATATTCTAGATCCTAAAGGTCTCCCAGCCGGACAGCAAGTGTCCCGGCTGACCTTGGGTATACCAACCAACACCCCCCCCCCAATCCCATAGGGCGTGCAGGTTCCTACCTCTGACGGGTGGATATATTGCGGCCACTGCGGGGGGGGGGGGGGAGAATGCCTTTTGTTTGCAAACGCCGCTGGGGGTCCTGGAGACCGCATGGCGTACAGTGGGCGCTGCCATTTTGCTGTAGACTTGCTCTTCATTGCAATGCATGGACAGCCATTTTTTTTAACATTCCCCATAGGAATGGATGGGGCGCCCATTTTATTGTAGTCCACATGCTGGACAGCACAGGCAGACTCTGGATACTCTAGGCATGACCCAGGTGAATTTCACTTCCTCTCTCAGATCGTTTCATTCTGCTGTACAGATAATTTTTGCAAGCCTCTTGATCGGTTTGGTAATGTTTTTTTTTTATTTTGGGTCTCTTGTGGGTTTCCTCACACACACTGCTGACACTGTGTTAGGCTCGGACTTGCTGTGCAGCGGTGCGATTGCCTTTTTGTAACTTTTTGTAAAGCGACACTGCATTGTTTATACTCCAGTGTAAATAGAGTCCCAGGACCTACAGACCCTCTCAGTGCGGCTGGGGAACCCTCTGGGTCGCAGCCTATGTCAGGTTTTACAGCAGTCTTTAAAAGCCTGGTATCAAAAGTGGATTTAGTGTTAAGAAGTAACTCTAGCCATAACCGCACTCTGCCTTCACCTCCTTGTGCTTTATCTTCAGATTCTGAGGCAGATATGGCCGCCACAGATGCACCCCACCCTGGTGGCTCGGTGTCGTTGCATTCTGATGGCGAAGAGGACCTGTCCTCAGCCGCTGCGCGGGAAAGTGCATTGGTGGAAGCACTTATAGTTTCAGTGCATGAAACTTTAAAAATGGCTGATGAGTCTACAGTGTCAGGAACTCGGGGGTGTCTTTTGGCACCCGCAAATCCCAGAAATCGGGCAAAGTGCTTCCCTGCCCGGAACTTTTTGACAATATTGTCAATGAACAGTGGGGGCTCATCAAGCACATGTTGGTGGTGCCCAAACATTTTAAACGCCGTTATCCCTTCGCGGATAAGGTTTCCACTCGGTGGACCATGCCACCAAAGGGGGATCACCCAGTTTCCAGACTGAATAAGTCTGTGGTCCCGGTGGAAGAATCCCCAGCTTTTACGGATCCTGTTGATAGACAGATTGAGTCTCTATTCCGCCATTTACATGTGTTAGCGGGCTCAATATTGAAAGCAATTTTTGTGATGACCTTGGTCTCAGATTGTCACTAAATGAGTGAAGTTACTAAAAGGTGTGATGCGTCGCTGGATGCGGCTCCCCTGGTGGCCAGAGTGTCTGCGATGGGGATTGCTATTAAAAGCATGGTGTGGTTAAAGAGCTGGTCTGTCGACCAGGCTTCAAAAAAGGCTTTTTGACCTACCCTTTACAGGGGAGAGGTTGTTTGGATCCTCCCTGGATGAGCTGATCAAAGGCATTAATGGTGGGAAGAGTACTCTTTTCCCTCAATCCTCTAAGGGCCCCACGTACAAAATGGGGACCTTCTTTTACCGCTGATACCTCCGGGTCCCAAGAAAAAGGAAAGCCATTCAGGTCTTCTGGGAGTTTCAGGGAAACATGGTCAGGTAAACCGGAGCCAGGCAAATCTGGATCTGCAGACAAATTCTCGTCTGCGTGAAGGGGCGCCCTCACCCGATTCTGGGGCGGGAGGGATGTCTTTGCTTCTTTCCAGAACCATGGACTTCCTTGTTTCAGGACAAATCGGTTCATGAACTGATCCGATCAGGGTACAAGATCGAATCCTGGTCTTGACTGTCAAGCAGGTTCTTCTCATCCAACCTGCACCTGTCTCCAGACTGTTTTGGGATCTCCGAGCGGCCGTACAAGATTTGCTGTCGCAAAGGGTGATTGTGCTGGTTCCCTCTCAGGAACGTTTTCAGGGGTTTTAGTCAAATCTGTTTACTCTGCCCAGGAAGGAAGGCAAAGTATGTCCAATCCTGGACCTCAAGGTTTTGTACCGCTTTGTGCTGGTACAGAGTTTTCGAATGGAGTCCATTCCACAGTAGTGGCGTCCCTACACCAGGGAGACTTTTTGGCCTCCATAGATATCAAGGACTCATATCTACAGATTCCTATCTACGCTGGACACCAGCAATTTCTCCGCTTCGCTATAGGAGAGGAGCATTATCAATTTGCGATGTTACCCTTTGGTCTCGCCTCTTCCGCCAGGGTCTTTACCAGGGTGTTGGCACTGGTTTTGGCATTACTGCGTCAATGGGGGATTTCGGTGCTGGGGTACCTGGACAATCTATTGAGGGCGGACTCTTGATCGGCCCAGTTTGTTTGGAACATCAATTTCAAAAAACCTGCCCTGATGCCTTCCATGAGACTGGATTATCTGGGCCTGACTCTGGACTTTCTTCCACCGGACAAATTTCAAAAATTGCAGGGGGTGATCCGTTTGTTGTTGGAAAACAATCTGTCTTCTTTGCGGACTTGCATGCGGTCCTTGGGTCTGATGGTATCAACCTTCGAAGCGGTTTGGTTTGCTCAGTTCCACACGAGACCCTTACAAAAGGAGATTATCATAAAATGGAACAAGGATCCAAAAGCCTTGGGCCAATTTAATTTGGTTGAGTCGCAACACAAAGTCTGCTCTTCGGTGATGGATTCACTCTACAGCACGTCGTCAGGGCAAGTCCTTCCTTCCGTTGTATTTGACGGTGGTAACCACAGATGCCAGCCTATTAGGCTGGGGAGGACTGCTGGGGAAGCTCTGCGCTCAGTGATCCCTACTATGGTGAAGGCGAGGGAGGAGTCTTTCAGCAAGATATACTATCGTACGTCAAAAGCATACATTTCTTGGTGTGAGTTGATTGGCGCTCATCCTCGATCCTTTTCTGTGGCTCGAATCTTAATCTTTCTTCAACAGGGCGTTGATCAGAAGTTGGCCTTGAGTACCATCAAGGGGCAGGTGTTTGCCCTGGCAATCCTCTTTCAGAGACCCTTAGCCACACAGTCTTTTTAGTTCCTACCTTCATTCAGGGGGTTCGACGTGTGGCTCCACCTGTATGATCTCTTTTTCCGCTGTGGGGTTTAAAAGTATTACTTTCGGTTCTCCAGAGACCTCTGAGATTATTCTGGAGATTCCCTTGCACATGTTATCCCAGAAGGTGACATTCTTGGTGGCTATTACCTCAGCCCACAGGGCATCGGAATTGGTGGCATTATCCTGTCGCAACCCCGATTTAGTGGTCCATAGGGATAAAGTGGTTCTTCATCCCTGTCCATCATTCCTGCCCAAAATTTGTCTTTGACTTCCATTTGAATGAGGACATTGTGTTGCCTTCCTTGTGTCCCAAACCAACTCATCCCAAGGAATTTGCCTTGCATACTTTGGATGCGGTTCATGCGATTCGGAGGTATCTGGCAGCTACTGAGTCTTTTTGGAGGTCAGACTCACTTTTTGTGTTTACGGACGGACCAAGAAAAGGGCTGGCCGCTTCTTCGGCTACCATCTCTAGATGGATCAGACAGACTGTGTCCCAGGCCTATACCATTAAGAGTCAAGTCCCACCTGTCACGGCTCATTATACTCAGGCGATGAGTGCTCCTTGATCCTTCCGTCTTTAGGCTTTAATATTGCAAGTTTGCAAGGCGGCCACTTGGGTCGTCCGTGCATACCTTTAACAAAATTCTATAAGGTAGATACTTTGTCATCTGCTGATGCTGCTGTTTAAGAGGGGCTGTTCCCTCTTGAGGGATGTTTTTTTCTTTAAACCTTTATTTTTCAGACGGGGCTCCTGTGACCCGGGGCTACTGTGTCCTGGTTAAGGGCTCATATGTTTAGCCTTGGGTTATTTTCCCCACCCCTCATTTTTCCTTTTGGCACTGCTTTTGGACGTCCCACTAGTTATGATTTTTGGAGCGCTGTGTCCGTCAATGAATGAATAAGAAAATGGGATTTTTTGTACTTGCCGTAAAATCTATTTCTCTGAGTTCATCAACGGACACAGCACCCACCCCTCTATGGCGTTCTTATACTTCTAATACTGCTTGCTACTATACTGATTACCTAGAGCAGAGAGGGGGGTTATATACCAGCTGAGGACGGCCCGTGGGCTTAGCCAGGTGTTTTTTGTTCTGCCTATTCCTACTCCTGGAGGAGGCAATATAACCCACTAGTTATGATTTATGGAGCGCTGTCTGTCGATGAACTCAGAGAAATGGATTTTACGGTAAGTACAAAATCCAATTTTTTAAAAAATTTTTGTCTTGTTTTCCTTTTTCTTTTGCATTTTACCCAACCTTATCTAGATTAAAGCACACACAGGTTACAGTTACAGGTTACACACCAGATAGGTCTAAAGCAGAAGAATCAAGGGTTTAATTTAAAAATGAATGGACATTAATCATATTCAAACGGCTATATCATGGGCCTCGTGAATGAAATTTCCTTGAACTGTTTGTGGTGCTGAGCTGCACAGATTATTAAAATAGTGAAATCCTTTTTCATGACCATTTGACCTCACATCAGACAACCTCTGCTTATATTTGTGCCCATCCAAGGGTGTAATGAATGAAAGACACTGATCAGCTGCCTCAGACGATTACGGAGTTCCCTTCTAGCCATATTTTTATTTAATAATTAAGAGGATCACTTGTTTTTACCAACATGTGAAACCTCACAAGCTATCCACAATATGAGTGTTTTAATCTATCACACAGATATTCCAGAACTTAAACCATCCATAGTTCTAGAGGCAGAATGTTTCACACAGTATTATGCAGGACCAGCCTGAAACCACACAAGCCATTCTCAGCTTGAGGCAACATTACCTGCCCACACTGATAGAGACTGAATGAATCTCATGGGATAAGTCTGTATTAGCCTGTGAGACAATACAATTCTTCCAAATTGCTAGGGACTGGATATGTCACGCAAAATAAAGCCGTTCTAGACTGAGACACTACAGACCATCCACATTGTTAGACTGGATATGTCACACAAGACAAGTCTGTTCTAGATTGTGAAACCACACAGACCATCACATTGCTAAGGACTGGATGTGTTACACAAGATAAGTCCGTACTAGACGGAGACACCACAGACCATCCACAGTGCTAGGGACTGGATATGTCACACAAAATAAGGCAGTGCTAGCATGTGAGACACCACAGACCATGCACAGTGCTAGGGACTGGATATGTCACATAAGATAAGGTAGTACTGGACTTTGAGATACCACAGACCATTCACAGTGCTGGAAACTGGATGGATCACCTAGTATAAGGGAATACGTTTAAGTGTTTGAAGAAAGAGGTGTTGTAAATCCTTATGCATATAACCAGAGATTAAACAAATCCTCCTATATAAGTTGTACCTGTTTATCTGCGATCCTCTCTTCTCTTTACCTCTGTTCAAAGTCCAGAATGTATAAAGCTTGTCTGAGCTGTCAGAAAAAGGGGGTGGAGAGATGAAATTAAAAACTGCATCATTCTGTGAGAAGAGCACTGAGAGATGATTGGGGCGAAGGGACACACCCCCCCTAATACAGAAACAGAACTGAGGTTTACAATCACAGGCGGTGTGCTTGAGATTCTCCCTGTCTCTTTTTCTCTTGGTGTCCAAAAAACTTGTCAGAAGTGATTCAGGTTGATGGCAGAGGAAGGATGCAGCAGACAAATGACACTTGGTGCTCTTAATTGAGACAAGTACACACTATAGAGGCATATGCTTTGTTCATATTTCATGTCTAAGGTTTACAACCTCTTTGATTTTGTCTTTTCCACTCCCTCACTTATTTAACTTTCCTCTCATTATAGATCCTGAAAACCAAAAAACCTCTTCCAAAACAATTGTTGAGATCTATGAATATACAGTTAAAAGACAATTGTGTTGTATTTATTTGTCTTTTTTCGTGGGCTTTCTAAATAGAATCGAGTGTATGTATAAATATATGCTATTATTGCACATTCTGATGTGTATATGCTGCCATATATTTATATAGCTTGTCATGCACACATACGTATCGATATGTAAAGCATTGATGTATGAGTGCATTTGTCTAATACAGTAGTTCTAGTAATCACAAACTTTTTCTATAGATTGCTGCATCTTAGACCTGCATTTGTGGCACTATCTAAGAAATAATTTCAGCTTAACATCACTGGATTCTACTAAAATTTTGCTTTTGTTTTCTGCTTTATTAAAACCTAGTTTGCATGCAATTCTTGCTTCACATTGTAGTGTGCGCTGTAGTTGTAACTTCACATACTGTGGTATAATTTGCTTGCTGTCTTTATTTAATTTCACATGTTGTGATGACGCATGAGGTGTTTAATATGTTTTGGGTTTTTCTCCTTCCTCTTCCATGCATGTTTTATGCATTATATAATGGGCAGTCGGCAGACCACAGGGCGGCTTGGGACTCCCAGCAGGCCAACCCCCACCACCTAAGAGCTCACCTAGCAGCAGACAGACATGGTGGCTCGGTACAGGTATTTTCTGCTTCTTTGCATGACTGACTACTTGCGCGTCCCATAACCTCAGCGTGCCCTATCAGGTTGCCATAGCATGCTTTTTGTTTCACGCTGATTTGATGCTTTTCAGTGTGTTCTCAACTGCATGACTTATTCATATTGTGGTTTTAGAATCTAGGCATTTGAAAATTGCTCAAACTATGCATTTTTTCGTTTGCATTTTGCATTATATGATATTTTAAAAGGGTAATTTAAGCAAACTATGAAAAGTCTTAGTAAGGGGTTTGAGCTGGTGATAAAAGCTCATTTTATCGCTAATAAAGCTTTTCACATTGCTTTAAGAACAGGCGGACTGAACAAAAAAAGAGAAAAAAACGTAGGAGCTCACTGTACTAACTATGCAATGCTAGTACAGTGATCTCCCTGCTAAGCTGTTGTATTCTGGAAGGGGGACTGCCCCTCCACCAGAACACACTAGTCAGTGATCAAAGCCATTGGTTGCAAGCACTGATCAGATGCGGTTTAGCTGCTGTTTTTCCAGCATGCCTATTTGACAGAAGTCGGACAGGCTGTCATACACAAGGGCCGAATGTTGTCTGGAGAAAGTGGGGCTGCTGCAGGAAGACACTGCAGACTATACAGGTCCCTCTCAAAAAATTAGCATATTGTGATATTGTTAATTATTTTCTGTAATGTACTGATAAACATTAGACTTTCATATATTTTAGATTCATTACACACAACTGAAGAAGTGCAAGCCTTTTATTGTTTTAATATTGATGATTTTGGCATACAGCTCATGAAAACCCAAAATTCCTATCTCAAAAAATTAGCATATTTCATCCGACCAATAAAAGAAAAGTGTTTTTAATACAAAAAAAGTCAACCTTCAAAAAATGATGTTCAGTTATGCACTCAATACTTGGTCGGAATCCTTTTGCAGAAATGACTGCTTCAATGCGGCGTGGCATGGAGGCAATCAGCCTGTGGCACTGCTGAGGTGTTATGGAGGCCCAGGATGCTTCGATAGTGGCCTTAAGCTCATCCAGAGTGTTGGGTCTTGCGTCTCTCAACTTTCTCTTCACAACATCCCACAGATTCTCTATGGGGTTCAGGTCAGGAGAGTTGGCAGGCCAATTGAGCACAGTAATACCATGGTCAGTAAACAATTTACCAGTGGTTTTGGCACTGTGAGCAGGTGCCAGGTCGTGCTGAAAAATGAAATCTTCATCTCCATAAAGCTTTTCAGCAGATGGAAGCATGAAGTGCTCCAAAATCTCCTGATAGCTAGCTGCATTGACCCTGCCCTTGATAAAACACAGTGGACCAACACCAGCAGCTGACATGGCACCCCAGACCATCACTGACTGTGGGTACTTGACACTGGACTTCAGGCATTTTGGCATTTCCCTCTCCCCAGTCTTCCTCAGGGTCCGGTCACCTCTTCTCGTTGTGCAGTGTTTTCTGCCACACTTTTTCCTTCCCACAGACTTCTCACTGAGGTGCCTTGATACAGCACTCTGGGAACAGCCTATTCGTTCAGAAATTTCTTTCTGTGTCTTACCCTCTTGCTTGAGGGTGTCAATGATGGCCTTCTGGACAGCAGTCAGGTCGGCAGTCTTACCCATGATTGCGGTTTTGAGTAATGAACCAGGCTGGGAGTTTTTAAAAGCCTCAGGAATCTTTTGCAGGTGTTTAGAGTTAATTAGTTGATTCAGATGATTAGGTTAATAGCTTGTTTAGAGAACCTTTTCATGATATGCTAATTTTTTGAGATAGGAATTTTGGGTTTTCATGAGCTGTATGCCAAAATCATCAATATTAAAACAATAAAAGGCTTGCACTACTTCAGTTGTGTGTAATGAATCTAAAATATATGAAAGTCTAATGTTTATCAGTACATTACAGAAAATAATGAACTTTATCACAATATGCAAATTTTTTTAGAGGGACCTGTAAAGGAAAGTTGGTTGCACAGAAGTCAAGCAATAGAGTGTGATTAGGAATGGGATCAGAATACATGTCATGTCCATTCCCTGCTTGTCTTTGCAAAGATGTACTGCTTTCCTTTTGTAGACAATGTTCCCCCCAAGGTTTCCTATACTCTCACTAGTTATACATATTACTTAAAATCCCTGAATGAAATATTGTGATCAGATAATCTTTATTTTAAATCTTTTTTTTATGACAAACAAATTAACACTACAGAACGTTACAAAAGATGAGAAATGAGAACCCTACCCTCTTCTGCTTATACTTGAATAGTTTGCAGCTCCTTTACATCATCTCATGCTAGAATTGCACATGTGGTAAAAAAAGATAAAATGGAGTGAAAAACACATGGAAAAAAATAAAGTTGGCAAAAATGTATTGCTTCTCATATTGATTTTAATACCTTTAAGAATAGCAATATCTCATGCGGATAATGAAATTGTCCAAGTTTTTACCTAACCTTTATGGCCAGTGCATGCATTTTAAATTTTAAGTATTGAAACAATGTGGCTAGGCTCACATTTGTGCAGGAGTGCATGTACATTGCATGCGTTCCTGCAGTTGCACAAAACAAATGCACTTTTAAGAAAGCCTGCAGGGGTGCTATTTATGGCTTAATGGCACTCCTATGCTCTGAAAATGCATTGTGGTTTCCCGCACGTGGAAATGCATGGTGACAAAGCACTTTCTGTGCGGCTGCAGTGTTTTTTTTTTTTTCCCCCCTTCTGTTTATTAAAATTTTTTGAGAAATACAAAGAGGTACACACATGGGTTAAAGTTTGGCAGATAGCCGGCAACTACCTCATGGCCACCAATACACAAAAAAATAGAAAAACAAAGAAAACACAATAGAGCATCTGTCACACCTAAGTGTGTCTGTGGCCCACTCTCAAACTTAAGTGTAGAGCAGGAGTAAAGTTCATCCCCAGTCTGGCCGACATAGCCTTATCCACCCCCCCCCCCCCCCAATCCCCACTAATCTGAAACAACACAGGCGTAGGAGACTCTTGATGAGAAGTAGTGATCAACCGATATTGGATTTTCGTTACCGATGTTTTGGCCATTGAATATCGGTATCGGCCGATATTGGCGATTTATTTTTGTACATTTAAAAAATAGTTTTTTCATTTTACACTTGACACAGGTATTGTTGTGGAGGGATCTGGGGCTCTAAAAGACCCCAAACCCCTCCTCTGTACTTAAAAGCTTTTAAAACGGCCAGGTTTGTCGGTTTTGAATGCTGTCATTTTTTTTAATCACGTTACCGAATACCCGCAAGTGATGTCATGACATCACTTCCGGGTTTTTACATGAAGAACCGATCAGAGCCAAATGCGGCTTTGATCGGGTCTTCTCTTCGGCGGCCATGCAGGTAGGATGCCCGCGTCCGCTCCCCTCCCGCTCCCTGTAATGACAGCCGAGCGGCTTCTCAGCCGCATCGGTTGTCATTACAAGACAGCTGGCTGTCGGCTATGGACGCCGGTACTGGGGTGATGCTTCTAGCTGCAGGCATCACTCCGGTACAGCACTTTCCCGAAATATCGGCAACATCAGTAACCTCAGATATATCGGATCGATCCCAAATGAGAAGTATTGGACGTGTGGGCTGTGGAGTCATCCTTAAACCTTTCAGACCATACTTTGTTGAAGTTCTTGGGGCACCCTCTGTTATAATAAGTGTATTTATAGTAGCGCAGAGCAGAATTGACCAGCTTCAACCAGAATATGGCCGTTGGAGGAGTGGGCTTCTTCCAGGGAAGAGTTATTGCCTTCCTGGCGTAGAATAGGAGAAGCTCCAGCAATGTCCGTTCTACCTCTGTAGGGGCCAGTTTCTTGACCAAACCCAATGTGCATACCAGTAGACAAGGGAAAAGATCCCATCTGGAGACTTTGTGAATAATGTGGACTATTGACTCCCAGTATTGTGTAATGACGGGGGCGGCTGCGGTTTAAAAAGGTCCAGGGACCTTTAAAAGAATGGGTGTTGTGCCTGCACAGAAATGTGAAATGAAGCTTTAAGGATGGTGCTTTCTGGTGCATTGCCTTTGTCTGTGGCTTATGGCCAGTTGCTAGTGTATGTCAGTGATGCTGAGCCTTTTATTTATTTTTATATATATATATATATATATATATATATATATATATATATATATATATATATATATATATATATATATATATATAGTGTAAAATTATATAAAGACAGTATGTACTACCATCGTTTTTCAGGTCTGTCCAGACATGGTGTATTTTGCAGAAACAATTTAAAGCACAAAAGCCATCAGAGCATTCGTTTTTTGTCTTCATTGCGGAAGGAATTTAAAAAAAATAGACTTTTACAACACTTAAAATTGATTATGCTAAAAAAGATGATGGTATAGACTGTAAAGAGTGACTCTACCATTTACTGACTGTTAAGAAATGTGCCATGACAGAATTACATTTTTAAACCTGTCTATATGGACAATCTTTTTTTTTTTTTTTTTTTTTAACTGTAGCAGACCTTGATCCTTTTCTCCCTGTAAAGTTGGCTTGTTTAAAATTGTAGGCTTCAGGCTCCAGTTCCTTACTTTACTACTTAGTGAGTCATTGACTTTTAACAAGCATGTAGCTAGTGGAATCCGAAAATTTCCAACCTACATGCTTTTACATCTTAGAAACTTATTATGTAGTGAAGTGTATTTCAGGCTTACAGCCATGATGCCTGAACATTTAAAGATAACCTGTCATTAGAAAAACCATTAGTTACCATTAATAAACTTTCCTTCAGAAAATACTAGTGGCTTCGCCGTCAATCTGACTCTAGGTTCAAAATGTAAATCACAAACCTAAAACATACAGATAAGTATTTTTGATTCTTTCCTGCTGTTCTTACTGGGCATACTTTTCACCGGTTATACGATTGGCCCAGTATGGAATCCATGTGGCAAGGAAATTAACTTTTTCAGGGGGTCACAAATGTCAGCCACCATATTCCTCTTAGAACAGGTTACTTTAAAAGGATCCTGTACTGACAGCATAATTAGGCTGACCTACCTTCTTTTTTTTTCCCTGAATGTTCATATCAATGGCTTCAGAATTTTGAGATCAATAGTTCTTACTTCACTGCTTCGTGTTAGTGAAGTAAACACATTAGTATGACACGCTATCAAGTATCATTTTCAAAAGGTCATTAATGGCAGCGCAAGTTTCTCTGCCAAGGAAAAAAAAAAAAAAGTTAGCAGTGACTGCTTCTAAACTTCTACCCCTGCACCCCTATCTTTTAATTGTCTCTAAGCTGCCCTGCAACTTAATCATAATAATGTAGTATGCTAGAGTTATCCAAAATGAAGAAAAATTGCCTTTAGTTACACTTAAATCCATGCTTCAATTATAACAACCTCTGGAAATAGAGTAAGGGGGGGTTATAATCCAGTCAGTATTTTTATTTTATAACCCCTGCAATTTAAAGTGGAGTTACACCCATTTTAGTGACTTTAGATGTATGTAATCCCCTTTAAAACGACTTTTACCAATGGAATTTTTTTTCTTTTTTTGCTAGTAAATACCTTATTTTCTGCTTTATTTATCCTCTTCTCACTTCCAGGTCCGGTCGGCGATTACGTCATTCGGCGATTCGCAGTGTGTGCGGGGATGTATCTCACGGCATGAAATCTCGCATTACACAGGAGATGAGCTGTACTGCGTGCTCTGCCCCGCCTCCGCCCCGCCTCCTCTCAGTGAGCTGTACTGTATGTATTGTATTGAGGCCGTGCTCCGCCCCGCCTCCGCGCCCCTTCTCCTCTCAGTGAGCGAGGACTGAAAGCATTATATCCTCACTGAGCTCACTGAGGAGGCGGGGCGGAGCACGCAGTGCAGCTCATCTCCTGTGTAATAATGCGAGATTTCATGCCCTGAGATACATCCCAGCACACACTGCGAATCGCCGAATTACGTAATCGCCGACCGGACCCGGAAGTGAGAAGAGGATAAATAAAGCCGAAAATAAGGTATTTACTAGCAAAAAAAAAAAAAAAAAAACTTTCCATTGGTAAAAGATGCTTTAAAGGGAATTTCATACATCTATGTAATCCAATTTATTAAAAATGGGTGGAACTCTACTTTAAAGTGGTTTTAAACCCTCTCGTATACCCAGTGAAGTGAATAGCCTCAGGTGATACGCAGAGGTAAAACAAATCCTCTACATAGGTTTATCTGCAGCCTTCTCTTCCCTACTTCCCTGCAAAAGAGCCTATTTGTGATAAACTCCTTCTGCATCTGTGAGGAGCAAAGAGGAGGGGGCAGAGAGCTGCAGATACTGTGTGAAAGATTGGAGGAAAGGGATACCCCCCCCCCCCCCTTTCCACACATGGCACAGGAACAAAGGAAGGATACAGAGCTGTGTGCTGAGCTCCGTCCCCAATCACAGCTTTATCTTTTGTCGGTAAATCTTCTCAGAAGTGACATGCTGATAACCGAGGAATAAGCACCAGAGAGAAATTACTTTAAAGCGGAGTTCCGGGCACAAAATCGATTTTTTTTTTTTTTTTTTTGTGCCCGTCCGCTTGTTCACCTTCACCTGAAACAGAATTGGATAGTTAGGTTTTTTTTTTTTTTTTTTGTACTCACTTTGTAATTGTAGATCGAAGATACTCACCTATTCTTCACTTCCTCCCTCTGTGCCGCGGCTCCGCCGTCACTTCCGGGCTTGCAATGATTCCTGGGAGCTGAACGTCATCGCTCCCAGGAATCAATGCGACGGCACCGGCCCCGCTCGTCACTTCCGGGGCAACGCCGCATTCCCTGCTAAACAGCTTCTGGGCATGCCCAGAAGCTGTGGAGGAATGCGGCGCCGCACCGGAAGTGACGAGAGGGGCCGGTGCAGGCGCATTCTGGGAGAAGAGGACGCGGAAGAGGATCGCGCCGGCTTCAGCTGCCCACAAGAGAGATGGAAACGCTGTGGAAGAAATTTTATAAGTAAGTATTTCTTCTTGCAGGTAAGTGCGAACCGGGACAGATCAGAGGCTAGCCATTGTGGAATGTGCTAGCCCTGACTGTCCCGGGGGTATGTTTATTGAAAAATGGTTTCTGTGCCCGGAACTCCGCTTTAAAGATAGAAAAGTAAACGCCACAAGTTTTTTTGCTTTGTTCATATTTCCCTACACTTTAGGGGAATCTTTTGGACTCCTCAGGTCACCAGGAACTAGTGTTCCCATTGGAAGATTCCCTTCTGTTACTGTTCTGATGCCAACCCTCAATTTTGGATTTTTTTTACTTCCACTTTCAATGATAATGATAAAAACATGACAAATAGAGAGTGAATCTCCCTAATGTGGGCACATACAGCCAAAAAAAAAAAACTGACAGGTGTTCTAATCCATCTTCACTCTTTCCAAACTTTTATTTTTTTTTAAGTTTTGCCTTTAGTTACACTTTAATTACCTCAAATCCTTTATAATTAAAACACACGTTTAACAGATGACCTAAAACAAGCATGACAGGAAAGTAAGATTATGATTGGAAATATGGTCCGTAATCTGCGAAACCGGAGATGTTCCTGTAAGGGCAATGAACACAAACAGTTCATAGATTACAAGCGGTCAGAAACACCAGTTTTATTTTTACAGGAACAAAGTTTCAAATTTCATTTTCCTCTATATAAAGCTATTTCCATCTGTTAGGTGTTAGCTTTGTACCTCTCATAAATATTATTTGAAGTATATGTGAACCCTCACCTTGCAAAACAATCCATTCTGTGTAAAATATAAATGAAAGGTAAAACATTTGTGTATAGAAAAAAGTAAAACCTAAATTAAATTTTTTTTTTCTATAAATAAGTAATCACATACCCTCTGTTCTTAGCTACATAAAGAGCTGAGGGAGGAGAAGCAGCAGCATACTAAACTTCCCAGTGAATGGCTGTGCAGTGGGGGCTTGTTGCCACTATTCTGATCATTGGAGGAGTTCCTAGCACAGGCAGAAAACTGACCACAGTGCACTCATGCCCAGTGTGATCAGCTGGGTTAATGGTGGGGTTAACTGGTAGTTCACACAAGGAAGTATCACAAAGAACAGGATACATGTTCATACAAGTACATGGTACAGCAGGCACATATCAGGAATATGAAATGTTGGGCTAACGCATTTTTAAAGAGTTTCATCTGAAAACCAATAGTATTTTGAGTGGAAAGAGATAGAACAGCTGCTTACAAAATCCTCCTTTGATACTTTGTCCTTGCTGTTTCTGTTGTTTGATATCCCTACTGAATTTAAAAGACCCTTCTTAAGTGAAATACATGGACTGCTAAAGATTGCCTCATCCTGAAGATGCTTCAATGCCTCATCACTAACTTGAGAAAAATATGCAGCAGAGCTTAGAGTGAAATTAAAACTTTTCTTTTTTTGGGGGGTGGGGGGGTAATTGAAGATTTTGTCATGCTAAAATTAGTTACATATTTCTGATCAATGCTTTTAAGTATTGGAGTCAGAGGATCAGCATGACTGATTAGAAGGATGTTATCAGTAGCTTCCAAGGTTTTCTCTGCTTTCATCCCATCTTTAATGGGGAGCGAAATGAAACCCAACAATTTAACTGTTTTCCAAAACAGTGTTTGTAACTTTTTTTTTTAACAATGCCAATGCTGCTAAATACCTTTTTTCAGATATCTTCAGGCTGGTCATGTGACTCCCAGCAACTCTACACCTCTGATCCAGAGCTACAGCAAGAGGGGATGAGCAGGCAGCATGGCGGTCATGTGGCCTACCCGGCTGACGTCAGAGGGAGATCTCGGCCCCTCCCGCTGTAGCCCTGGATCGGAGTAGATCATCAGCCGGAAGTCACGTGACTGGCCTGAAGATACATGAAAAAAAGGTTAAAGCTAAATTATGAACTGGTTCTAGAGACAATGTCCCACATCCACATCCCAAATTTTTACATGGTAAAGAACAAAGGAAAGCTAATACCCCCTACCAGTATGAAAGTGGACTTCAGAGGATGTGGGGATGTTGCATTGAGATGCGCAAACAACAACCAATCATTTGTAAAATAGGTAGATTTTTTTGTACAAAAAATAGCTTTAAAAGCTCAGAGGTCAAGTGGTTAAAAAGGGAATTGAGGGATTATTTCAAAGACTGTTTTAATCAGCCTTCGGAGACCCAGGTAACTTGTATTCCCAAGCACTGCTATCTTACCTCTTACACCGCATAAGGTGATGGTACATGAAAGACTTGTATGCCTTCCTTGTGACAGTTGTCACTGCTCTCTATGGTTAGAGATGTAATTGGGAGGTTATTTTTTGTCTCATGAGAAAAAGTTGAAATTTGACTTTCAGTACCAGTGCTGTTTAGCCATCTAATGTTGCCTGCTTTGGGGAAAGGATTGTGTTTGAAACATCTGATTTGGATCATGCTTGAATAAAAAGATTCTCTAAAAAAAGAGATAAAAGTGATATTTTATTTAAACTTATATGGGTCAAAATGATCTTAATTTTACAGTACAGAACACAGGACACGAACTAATAGAAAGTCGTTTATTTTGCCGTTACCTTCAGAGGATTGGACACTGGCAATCGCCTCCAACCCACCCACTCCATGGGACTCCAGTTTTTGCTAGTGTTCTTAGGTGGCGGACTCCTCTTTCAAGACATTTTCTAAATGACAATTTTTTTTCCTCACTGCTTGAAATGTGGTAATGACAGAGGCAAGCCTGGTGGGATGGGGCTGTGCCTACAGTTTTCTGACTGACCAGGGAACCTGGTCACCACAGGAATCAATGCTTCCCATCAACATCCTGGAATGGAGAGCCAAAAGACAGCCTCTCCTACACTGGTCACCTCTGCTACAAGGTCACCCAGTCAGGATGCAGTCGAGCAATGCCACAGCTGTGGCCTACACGTGGCCTACATAACCACCAAGGGGGTACCAGAAGTCATGCAGCCCTGTCACACCACAAAAACATCCTCCACATCCAAATCCCATCTAAATGCATTTATGCATACACATTTTTAACAGGTTTTTGATTCTTTCAGGTGCATTTTTGTTGCGTTTTTTTCATACGTTTCTTGATGCTTTACAGGTGCTTTTTTTTTTTCTCCCCCCTTTTTACTGGTTTTGCGTTTTCATTCTACTGGGGTCCGGTGTGTTTCATGTATTTTTGATGCTTTTTATTACGTTCCAGTACAGTTCTGTGCAGAATAACCGCATATTGCACTTTTTTTGGTCTGGAATGGAAACGCACTGGAACGCACTGCACGGTTGTGAACCATGCCATTGGAACCCAAATAACCTACTGTTCGTGTGTTTTAGATGCAGAAAAAAAGCACTGCATGTGGTGTGACCGAGCCCTGAAAGAAACAATTCCAATTCTCTTTTGGGCCAGAGAACCACATTCCAGCACTCAATGGTGTCTAAATACTGGGAGTGAGAAAATTGGGAAGCAGACTTTTTAGGTTGTCAGTGCCTGCAATCGGGGATGGTCCTTCCAAATTGCGATCTTCCTGATGCTCTGGCAGAAATAAGGAACATCAGATGTGCACAACATGACTTCAGATTTATTAGGAAACTGAACAGGCTTGGCCGGATCCAGGGATTCCCAGACCTTCGCAGTGGATGTCTTGGTGATTCCTTGGCCCCTGTTCAGAATGGTGTATGCATTTCATCCAGTGAAGTTTCTTCTTGACTGCTGCACAAGATAGAGCAAGCATGGATTCCAGTGATCCTCCAAACTGGCCCAGGAGAACTTGTTATGCAGACTTAGACTTCTGGCAAACAAGCCAATGGCCTCTTCCACACCGGCCAGGCTTCCTATCACTGGACCCTCTGTTTTACCCTGCTTCTCAGATGCTGGCTTTAACAGAATGGCTGTTTGAAACCCAGATTCTATAGGAGAAGGTTATTACTTGCACTTTCACCTTGCTTTTTTTTTTTTATGATACCTTTTTTTCCTTGTAAGGTGCCTTTGCTTGTTTTGCATGTGAACAAGCTGGTCTTAAGACCCAGGCTTTACTTCCACCCCAGGGTTGTCTCTTCCTTTCATCTCAATGACTGTCCTCCCCATGGTAGTCTCCTCCTTTCACCTTAAAGACTGTCCTCCCTTCCCTATCCTCTGCCCCAAAACACGCCAAGGAGATTTCACTCCACCTCCTATGGACAGAACAGTTAGTGCCGGTTCACACTGAAGCGGCACGACTTCGGGGGGGGGGGCAACCCGTGAAGTCGCGTGCACCGCGACTTCGCCGCGACTTGCAGGGACTTCACATAATAGGTCTATGCAAGTCGCTCCGAGGTCACCCCAAAGTAGTACAGGACCCCTTTTCTAAGTCGGAGCGACTTGTGTTGCTCCTATTAGAACGGGTCCTGTACTACTCAATGGACCGCGACAGACCGTGACTTGTCAGGCTGACAAGTCGCCTGACAAGTCGCGGCAATGGGAATGGGCTCTTAATGTCTCTTTAGCTGCAGGATCTTCCTTAACCCCTTCACGCTCAGTGTGCGCAAATATGCAGCCCCACTGGACTGGACTTTTTTCTGTGTGACTGCATATTTGCGTACCTCCCTTTGTGCTAGGAGCGCACAGCACGCTGCCAGCGCAGAGACCAGGGTCTCACTGAGAGCCCCAGGCTCCTTACTGATTGGGACCAGAAATTCCTGATTCCAGATCTCTGATTGGCTATCATAGTAATCAGTCACTGTGAAGCCCACCCCATGTTTACATTCTCTGAATGGAGGAGAGAGATATGGAGGAGAGAGATACGTTGTATCTCTTTCCTTGCAGAGAGAGTGTGGAATATATAAAAAAAAAAATAAGAATTTAAAAAAATACCTAGATCCAGGTCAGTGCCAAGGTTAGCGTGTGGGTCAGGATTTTTTTTTTTTTTGTTAACTTGGTGTCAGTGTCGGTGTGTTTTAGGTTGAATTAAAAAAATAAAATAAAAAAAGGCAAAATGCGCACTAGTGGTTTTGGGCTGTACTACGGGTGCAAACAACAACCAAGATACACATATGTGATATTGCTGCGATCATCAGGAGTAGGAGAATTTCATTTGGGCTGTTCTTTGGTGGATTCACCAAGTAGTTGTGGTGATATATACAGTTTTACACACACACATACACACATATATACATACACACACACACACACACACACACACACACACACACACACATATATATATATATATATATATATATATATATATACACAAATATACATTTTTTAACGTGTCAAAAATGTGCTTAGGCTTTAAGATTTGTTTTACTCTTTAATCGCGAATGGGCTTAAGAAAGAACAGCCTGCTTTCACTTGCACAATTGTGAAGGGGTTCAAGGTAGCTCATTTTCAGGGCTTATGCCCTCAAGGACCTGGTTCCTCGCTTCCCTAGAAGGGCCCATTTACACCAATTCTGTACATGTTTCCTGGTGCTTTCAGCATCAAGAATCCATTTGGCAAGTTTGCAGGACCGCTACCTGATCTTCTGCTCATACTTTATCAAAGGTTTCCTGGGTGGCTCTTCAGGCCTCTGATGATAAAGACATTGGCAGCAAGGTGCTTCCAGTGGTTATCTGGAATTTCTTGGGTTGATTAGCCCTGGTTTTTGTGGGTCTGTTGCCCACTGCTCAGTTTTTGCGGACGTCCCTTGGACTATGGACTTCCTGTCCTGTATGATTAGGGAAATGGGAAGTTTGACTTTGCAGTAAATTCCATATCTTGGAGTACAGTACAGGTCCCTTCTCTGTCTTCTGTTTCTCCTTATTGCTTGCCACAAAACATGAATCCCTTGAAGTGGGTGGGGTTAAATGAGGATGCAGTCATTCCTCTCCGCTCTGCACTTACAGAACTTAAGCGATCAGTGGTCATGGGATTGCTCAGTTCTCAAGCTGTGGTTGGGGGGGGACACAGCTGCAGCATCACAGCAATGCTGCAACATAGAGGTAGGTGTGTGTGTGTTTATTTTTTTTAGTAACCCCCAACTTCTTTAACATATTTGCTAGCAAGATGCTTTCTTGAGAAATATGCATCCTACACGGGTCATTGGCTCTGGGAAAATGTAATTTGTTTCATTGTTTTGCTGCCTTTCACCCTAAACATTTTTAATTTGTATTTTAAAACTTTTTATTAGGTCTAATTCTCTTTCAAGCTCTTTCCTGTGCATTTTCATGCTCTGTCAAAAACATCTGATCATTTTATATCTTTTTGGTTTCACACTTCTCAAAAGTGTGCTACCTTCTGGTATCATTTCAGGCATGGTTTCCCTCAGGTGCATTGTCTCCCAAGAACCACACTGATATGGAAAAAATAAACCTTTAATATTAGTTTGAAGGAAGTGTTAGTGGGCCCATAATGTTTCCTCTTGTAATCTATGAAGTTCTTTGTATCGTGAATTTGCCTATAGGGAATTACATTTTTTGTTAAACTTTTTAACACTTTATTTTTCTGGGGGTTTTATAGGTGTTTGTTTTTTTTTTTCTCCATATTTATTGAGACCCCGTTCAGACAGGGGCGACGCTACTTGCTGGGGCGACCTGTGAATTTGCGGTGCACAGCGTGCACCGCGACCTCGGCGCGACATGCACGGACTTCATATCATTGAAGTCAATGCAGGTCGCCCCAAAGTAGTACAGGACCCTTTTTCTAAGTCGGAGCGACTTGTGTCGCTCCTATTAGAACGGAGCCTGTGCTAATCAATGGCAGGCGACCCACCGCGACTTGTCAGGCGACCAAGTCGCCTGACAAGTCGTGCTAGTGTGAATGGGGACTAATAGAAATACATGGGCATTTTATTTTGTTCTGTTTGGAAAACATGCTGGATTTGCTAATAAGTAAGCCCAGCTCTAGCTCTGACCTGGATTGCTCGTACAAATAGTAAATCCAGAAGAGCACACTCCCCTACTAAGAGAGCGGGTTAGAAGTGTGAGTATATGTAATCCACTGCACTCCTAACTGCTAACACTTTCAGAATGATAGGTGCTGAAGTGACATAGGGACAGATGGCACCATTGTGTGCAGTAGCAATGGATAAACAAAATCATTACCAGTACTCCAGAAGTATTCCGAAAATGGGGGTATGGACTGTCATAGACTTGTAGTGAGACATTTTGGGCCTCAAAGCAATCCTCCATCAAGGCAGACAAGTTTTTAATAGTCTTGTCACAATCCCACGTCCACATATACTGTCTTCTGGGAAAATTTTATCAAGCGTTTTTTTTGTTTTTTTGGTAACGTTTACAGGTTATAAGAATATTGTTTCATGTTTATTACAGAAAATAACTTGGGCTTTTACTTTACTCTGTTTGCTGGGCTTGCGTACGAGTAAGCTCCCCTCTATTTCTGCACTGGATTGCTCCTAGAAGTAGTACATCTAGATGAGCTGTTGACTGTACTAAAAGAGGATTAGAAGTGGGTCCCTTCTGACTTTTTCAGCTGTGTGTGTGATTCTGCTGTGCAGGTTGCAAGCTTGCAGCACAAGCTTTTGAGGATAGAAGCCATCCAGCTTTGTAAAACTAGCTTTGTAGTCCTCTCTTGCTGGATCAAATTTGATAAAATAAAAAAAAAAAAAATCACATATGCATGACCAAAAAGAAGCTAAAGTAAGTTTTAAGAAACGGTTATGAATGGAATAAAGAGAAAAGTGCTAAATGCACTACATTCTCTTTAAAATGTAGTTAAACTAGGAGGTAGCTTTTTTTGTGATGAAATAAGACTACATTCTGCTGTGACTGTGAAAAGACCCAAGTTGAAATGTTGAGTTTTTCAGATGATGTTTCTGCTATGTATTGGCCAGTATGTGATCTCTTGATCTATTTGCAGGTTGTAAGTTCTACAAATGGTGAGCTGAATACAGATGATCCCACAGCCGGACACTCAAATGCACCCATCACTGCCCCAGCAGAAGTTGAAGTCCTAGATGAAACAAAGTAAGTTTTGCATCTGTTTAGTCATGCTGTCAAAACTTCCCAGCTTTATTTATTTGACTTTGTTTTACGATTGGATTAAAATATAGATAGATTGCCAATGTTTTTATCTATGGAACTTCTGTCCAAGTAAAAAAAGCGTCTGTCTGCGTACCACTCTATGATTAAGGCTCAGGAGAAAATGACTTACTGCTATTAAATAGCTTCTAGTATCTTACTCTTGTCCACTTTAAATGCAGTTAGCAATTTTAAAGCTGGAGAAATTACTCATAGAGCACTTTTCACCTAGAATGATTTTTGGTTGTGGTGAAGTAGGTCAGGGTTCTATCTTCTACCATGTTGGAGTTTATAGAAAGTTATTTTGATCACAGTAGAAACAGGAGGGGACATAATAGTTTTCTATCTTGTGTCCTAGTGGATTCCTCCTAAAAATATGAGAGCTCCAATGCCGGTGTCAGAATTAATGTTCATTTGCAGTCAGTGTCTTGCTCTGTCCTTGCTATGATGGCATATCCTTGCCATATTCTTGCACACCAGTGAGGTAGCAGGAGGAGACTAAATCCTGCCTACAGTTTACCCAGAAGTGATAAATCGGTTGTTGGTGAAGGTGCTCTTTGCTCTGAATGGGCAAAGTGATTGTCTGAATAAAGTGACAGTGTCTAGGCATAGCCTTTCCAACAGGCCTTTATGTTTACCCAACCATGCTCCCTTGCAAACTTCTACTGCAGCATCCCCCACCTATCTAAGCCCATAAGAATTTAGAACTAGCTACAGAATCTACTTCTGTAGTAACTTCTTTTGTTATCCAATACAGCTAGTAATGATCATAGCATACCAACTAACTGCAGCTACATAGCACAGTACCTTGGTACCAAGTTAGAGCAGCAATTCTGTAACTAGCTGAAAATTGTTCAGAAAATGTGTAGCTTAACCCTTTTTTATGCTGGATCATTTATTTTCTCTTGTATAAAGTTAAGCTTTAATCCAATATGCTGTTCAGTCTCAGAGTGAGACTTTTGTTGTAGCAAGAGATTTTTCACATTTCAACCAGGAAAAAAATCACGGTCACTACATGAAAAATGTTTCTTCTGAGTCCTTAGGAGGAAAGACTTGTGAAAAAAACTTTTAGAATATAATGATGAATTTACAGAGAACTCCAGTTCGGATAGAAAAGGCATATACACTATATGACAAAAAGTATTGGGACACCAGCCGCACATGAACTCTAATAGCATCCCAGCCTTAGTCTGTAGGGTTCAATATTGAGTTGAACCACCTTTTGCAGCTATAACAACTTCAACTCTTCTGAGAATGCTGTCTACAAGGTTTAGGAGTGTGTCTATGGGAATGTTTGACCATTCTTCCTGAAGTGCATTTGTGAGGTCCAACACTGATGTAGACGAGAAGGCCTGGCTTGCAGTCTCCGATCTAATTCATCCCAAAGGTGTTATATTGGGTTGGAGTCAGGACTCTGTGCAGGCCAGTCAAGTTCCTCCACCCCAAACTCGCTCATCCATGTCTTTATGGACCTTGCTTTTTGCACTAGTGCGCAGTCATGTTGAAACAGGAAGGGACCATCACCAAACTGTTCCCACAAAGTTAGAAGCATGATATTGTCCAGAATGTCTTGGTATGCTGACGCTTTAAGAGTTCCCTTTAATGGAACTAAGGGGCCAAGCCCAACCCTAGAAAAACAACCCCACACCATAATCCCCCCTCCATCAAATGATTATGACTAGTGCACAAAGCAAGGTCCATAAAGACTTGGATGAGCAAGTTTGGGGTGGAGGAACTTAACTGGCCCGCACAGAGCCCTGAGCAGAGACTGTTAGCCAGGCCTTCTTGTCCAACGTCAGTGTCTGACCTCACAAATAAGCTTCTGGAAGAATGTTCAAACATTCCCATAGACACAAAAAACTGCCCGACATCTAAACCTTGTAGGCAGCCTTCCCAGAAGAGTTGAAGCTGTTTTAGCTGCAAAGAGTGGGCCAACTCAATATCGAACCCTACGGACTTGGGCTGGGATGCCATTAAAGTGTAAATCCACCCTATCCCTAAAATCCTGCATCTGCAGACATCCACGATCTAACGCTAACCTATTTAGCCCTGTAAAGGAGAAATCTGTATACATACCTTTTTTAAAGCTGATCCCACCAGCAGTGGAAGCGCTGCAGAGGACACAGCCAACAACAGCTGTGAAATGAATGGGAGGTGACGTCACCCATAGACTTACTATGGGGCTTCCCTTGAAGGCTGTGTCCTCTGCACCCGCTTATATAGCGAAGCCGCAGATGACCGCTCAGCATTGGATTGGGTTAGATCGGCTTCTAAAAATGCATGTATACTGATTTGTTCTTAAAAGGGCTAGATAGGTTAGTGTTTGTGGCTGTCTGTAGTTGCAGGAATTTTTAATGTTAGGGTGGACTTACACTTTAAAGGCAGGCGTCCCAATGCTTTTGACAATATTAGTGTACATCTTTTGCAGCCAGTGACATCCTATTCACAGCCCACAACGCAGATGACTCTGTTAGTAACATTTGCTTTAGTGTTGTCTATTCATGTTCCTACTGTTAGCTAAAGCTGCGTATTCAGATTTCATTGCATTTAAAACTATTTAAGACATTCACAGACTAAACAGATGGGCAGGTAGGTATTCATTATGATTTAGTCATACAGTAAATGGTTTACAAAAAAAATACAAGTATGCTTTTTGAATGTTTTAAAAAGTTTTGATTGAAGAGCATCTCAAACTTTAGACAACAGCATACACAAATCTATGAAGTGCAGGTGCTATGTGGCTCTTTGTCTGATTTTTCTCCTTTCTCCCTTGTGTTCTTCCCTTGCATAGCTGCCAGAAAGTGTTGAACATGTGGTGAGTTGTCCATATGCAGAGGCAGGCAGAACCAGCTCTGTCACTATAACAGTCATAACAGGCTTCTTTGGGTTGTTTCTAATATGGTGCCCTTGTAATTGTAATATACATGTGTTTGGGGGGATGGGTGCGCTGATAGGATGTTGAAGCTGCTCCCGGTATTCAGTGCTTCATGAATATGTGATAAATGTGTAGTGTATATAGGTGCGCTAAACAAAAATAATAAAGACCCAAATGAATGGAATAAATATTGAAATAACATAAATTTCATAAATAGTTAATTACATGTGCTGGTGACACAAAAGTGATCCATAAAAATTAATCAACTTGTACATAAACAAAAAAGTTCATAAGTATCCATTGATAAAGTGAAGATTTAGGCTGAAGGTGAAGATAATAAACTTGCTTCCAAATCCAAAGTAAATCCACCACCGTGTGAAATTCCTCCTTACCAGACGGAAGAAGTAAGGTGCCAATAACTTAACATATGTGCTGAAAACAAAACGGAAATCCCATAGTAATCCAAAGCCACCTCGTGAGAAACACCTGAATTGGTCTCTTACCAGATGGAAATCAATAAACGCTTGAAAACTGGCTCTCAAAGAACACTATCTTCCCCTCCTCCTTCACATTCACATGAGTCTCTCCAACAAGCCACACTGCCGGTCAATCTCCACCGTATGACAAAGAGACAGAAGCAGGCTGATAGTGTATTACCTTTTAAACATTTATTCCAACAAGCGGTATTGCACTTACATTTAGGAGTTTTGTATTCAGCATATAATCAGTTTGTGCAGGAAATTTCTCTAGAAGCTTGCGTCCGGCTGCAGCAGGGATCGGAAGTAACCTATGTGAAGGGTACGCCTCCAATTCTGACGCGTTTCTTCCTATTGGACATCAACTGAGACAGGAGTCGGAATTGGAGGCGTACCCGTTGGAGAGACTCATGTGAATGTGAAGGAGGAGGGGAAGATAGTGTTCTTTGAGAGCCCGTTTTCAAGCGTTTATTGATTTCCATCTGGTAAGAGACCAATTCAGGTGTTTCTCACGAGGTGGCTTTGGTTTACTATGGGATTTCCGTTTTGTTTTCAGCACATGTTAAGTTATTGGCACCTTACTTCTTCCGTCTGGTAAGGAGGAATTTCACACCGTGGTGGATTTATTTTGGATTTGGATGCAAGTTTATTATCTTCACCTTCAGCCTAAATCTTCACTTTATCAATGGACACTTATGAACTTTTTTGTTTATGTACAAGTTGATTCATTTTTATGGATCACTTTTGTGTCACCAGCACATGTAATTAACTATTTAAGAAATTTATGTTATTTCAATATTTATCCCATTCATTTGGGTCTTTATTATTGTTGTTTAGCGCACCTATATACACTACACAATTGTAATATACATTCCAACTTTTTGTGGAATTCAGCAGTATTTATAACACACCTTTGTTTACATTCAAGGAGCTGTTTTGCCTGCCATAGTTTGTGTTCGTGTCAGTGGATTAGATTTTTGTGCACCTATGCCTGCTGTTACACTGTTTGTTTCTATTACACCTTTATTTTATTCTGCTCTTTTGATCTGCCACATAAGTTAATATCTAGCTCAAATTTTTTGTTTTTGCATGATTGGAGTTATGTGTAGATTTTGCTGGATAGGGTAAACTGGAAAAGAGAGTGATCATAGTTCCACAACTTGGTATATAGATGGAGTATATTTAAGATGGCTTAGCAATCTCTCAGACATGTTGGCCAAAGCATGACACCATGATCCACTTGCCAGTAAAACTGCTTTGTAACATTGCTTTTAACCACATCCTGTCTGTTCCAATTTGGACATCTCTCATACATGTAAAAATCTGCATTTTTCAATACAAAATTATTTAGAACCCCCCCCCCCCCCCCTAAACAGCATTTCTCTCTCGCTCATTGACAGACGTAGTCCTCGGTGATTCAGCACCTTCGGGTTATGTTGCCTCCACAGGAGCAGGACTAGCCACACCCTAGGGGCAGTCCCAGAGGGTATATCCTCTCTCTCTCTGCCTCAGCAAATCAGTTATTTTCTGTCTAGTTAGGAGTAAGGACCTAGATACCTTGCTGGGATCTTCGGTCCTGGCAAGATTTTTTTCTTAAAAGATTTTTTAGACAGCCTTTTTCTCCAGTGTTCCTGTGAGATCTTCAAGCAAGAAAGCTGAACTGGGCGACGGGCTGGATGTTGAGATCCGGTGGTCACCCCAGTTCAGCCTACGAGCGCGTGCAGGCCATAGCTCCGCGCTGGGTCGGCCGCGACAAAGTCCCATTAAGGGACTGACCCCGCGAGTTAAACGTCTCGCTGAAACGCCAAAGACCATGAGTCACGGCGTCCGTATCGGTCGACAGCCCTCCCGCCCCGGTGGAGAGGGGTACTGTCAGGAGTTGGTGCCCGCCTGGTTCCGGTATGGTGAGTAGTATGTTCCCCCTTTTCCCCTGACGGGTCTTGTGGTGAACGCGGGCCCCTCTCTGTATGGTAAGATAGAGTCCCCCTCTATCCTATAACATGACACAGATCCCCCTACTTTGAGTGTGATTTTATGTGCAAAGAGCCAGGAGGCTTGGTTTGGGAGCTAACAATCTATTTGTATACATGTTTAAAAGATTGTAATCAGTGGCATTCTGGGAATCTTACTGTGATAAGAATAAGGTACCTACCAGTCAGAAGCGACGGACATGTAGACTGCCTTCCTAAATCAGATCTCCAGCTATAAGCAGGCCTTCCGAACGGCCATGCGGTCCGCCAGGGCCGGTACCGCCAACCACGCCAAATCCCCATGCAGAGAGTGTTGTGTGCCCTGCAGCACACCGCTATTCAGTACAGGCCGCCGCCATTTTTTTTTGCTGGATTGCACGAGCCGCCATTTTGGCGTAGCCTCGTGTCTCCAGCATGGGGGCGGCCATGTTTGAGGTGATCCAAACACCTCGTGGAGCTAGGGGAGGCGCCGGAAGGCGTGCAGAGGGGCGGAGCCGCCTCCTTTCTTCCTGGGCAGCCAGCCAAAAGACTTCCTGTTTGTCAAGACAGCGCTGTAACCTGTTGCAGTTAACTCTGAGCATCAAGTGGTGAGCCTGGGGGTCTATCTCTCTCGATCGATAGAGATACCTAGCAGGTAACACTAAGGGGCTTTTGTGGCGCTGGGGGTCTGAAAAAAAAAAAAAAAAAAAAAAAAGTTTTTTATTTTTGAATTATATTATCCAGGAAGTGACTGGAATTATCATGGACCCTGCCACACATATTCCCCCACCTGTTTCCCTCGAGGGGGCCATGGGACCCGCCGGTGCACAGAGTGTAGAGGCATTTACAGCAATTTTGGAGTCTATGGTGGCTCGGGTGGAGGCGGCCTGTCAGGGACGGGGGTCAAGGAAGCGACCCCCGCCTACCCCTATACTATCTGACACCTCTGACTCAGATTCAGAGATGGTCACTGCAGTTGCAGGTCCCTCTGCTAGGGCTGTTACCTCAGGTAAAGCTCCCTCAGACAGTGAGGAGGACGTTTCTTCTTCCGCTATAATTCAGGAAGAAGCATTGGTGGACGCACTAGTTGTGGCAGTGCAGGAAACCTTAAAAATTGAGGTTTTACCAGCAGAAGCAACTGAAACAGAGATTCCTTTTGGTACTAACAAGCCCATCAAAACGGTGAAGGTTTTTCCTGTACCCAAGTGTTTTGGTAATAAGATTAAAGGAGAATGGGAGCATTCTAAACGTACCTTTACTATTTCCAAGCGTATTGCTAGACGCTATCCGTTTGAGGAATCCATCATTAAGAAATGGACGGTACCACCAGTGGTGGATCCACCTATTTCCAGGCTGAATAAAGCCACGGTTATCCCAGTGGAGGACACTTCGTCCTTTAAGGATCCGGTGGATCGAAAGATAGAAGCAGAGTCCCGCACTATCTTCTCTCTGATAGGGTCAGCATTTAGACCAGTAATTGTTATTGGTCTAGTTTCCCAAAAAATTACGGAATGGGCGAGAATGGTACGCCAAGACCTTAGGGGAAAAGATATTCCCCAGGAGACATCTGATTTGATGGAACAGATTATACAAGGGCTACAGTTTAAATGTGACGCAGCCTTGGACACTACTCCCCTATTAGGGCATGCATCTATGTCAGCGGTTATCCTCAGACGTGTGCTGTGGTTAAAATGCTGGTCAGCTGACCTAGGTTCCAAAAAGACCTTGACAAATCTCCCCTTTCAGGGGAATCGTCTATTTGGGGCCACCCTAGATGAAATCATTAAGGATGCCACTGGGGGCAAGAGCACTTTTTTGCCACAGGCTGCTAAAGCTAAGGGACCTCGCAACAAGCGAGGACCTTTCTTTACCGCCCATAAAGGGCGCCCGGCTGGTACAAGCGGGAAAGGCAAGACTCCTCCAGGAGGGTTCAAGAAGGGCTGGTCGGACAAACAGAGGACCAACTCAGCCAAACCCGAAGCAAAGGAGTACACAGCCTGAAGGTGCGCCCCCACCCGGTTTCAGGGTGGGGGGACGTTTTCACCGGTATTCAGGACATTCGATCGAGCATCAACTACTACTACCGGTGCGATTCTTCCCTTCCAACATTTAAGTACTACAGGGAGCGGTAGTTACCGTTCCCTGAATAGATCTTTTCCTTTACCTTTTCCTAAGATTAGTCTCAATTCCCCACAGGAATCGGATCTGGTTGACCAGACAGGCCAAGAAGCCTCTAGTCGGGTGACTTCGGTCCCTGAGGTTCAACCAGAAAAGATCACCCTTCCTGATAGGAATCAGGTATCTGATAAATGTGTGGGAACAGAAAACGACCAGACTTTCTCGGATGGTCGGGGCCAGATACCTCTAGGGACGCCTGGTTCAGATCCAATCAGCGCCAGTGGTCCTAGAAATTCTAGGCTGGCCTCGTCAAGCCGGCCTGGCCGACTTGGACATGCTAGTCGCAGACGTTCCGTGGGAACTTCGTCTCAGGGAGTGTCTGTGGTCTCAAGGACCAATTTACCATCGTGCTTTACAGTCGCTGGTTTTAATGGCCTGGCCATTGAGACCCAAGTACTGAAGGACAGAGGTTTGTCTGCTTCAGTCATTCCTACCCTTATTAAAGCAAGGAAAGCGACTTCCAGCAAGGTCTATTATCACACGTGGAAGACTTATATTGCGTGGTGCGAATCTTTAGGATTTCCTCCACGTACCTATTCGGTGACTCGAATATTGGCTTTTTTGCAACAAGGGGTTGAGCAGAAGCTAGCCTTGAGCACCATCAAGGGTCAAGTTTCAGCATTAGCAATCTTCTTTCAGAAACCTTTAGCTACCAAGTCCTTGGTGCGGAATTTCATCCAGGGGGTGCGGCACCTGGCTCCACCAGTCCGCGCGCCCTTACCGCCCTGGGATCTTAATTTAGTTTTGTCGGTTCTACAGAAACCTCCCTTTGAAAACATCAGGGAGATTCCCTTGCTTACTTTATCCCAGAAGGTGGCCTTCTTGGTGGCTATCACTTCTGCTCGCAGGGTGTCAGAACTGGCTGCATTATCATGCCAGTCCCCATACCTAGTGATTCATAGGGATAAGGTAGTACTTCATCCTAAGCCATCCTTTCTTCCTAAGGTGGTTTCAGATTTTCATCTGAATGAAGATATTGTACTACCTTCCTTGTGTCCTCAGCCCAAGCATCATCGGGAACATGCGTTGCATTCCTTAGATGTGGTTCGGGCAATCAGGGTATACCTGAAAGCTACGGAATCATTCCGTAAAACGGATTCACTTTTTGTGATCACGGATGGCCCCAGAAAGGGTTTGCCTGCATCTGCCGCGACCATTGCCAAATGGATTAGACAGACGGTGGTACAGGCTTATTCTATTAAGGGTCAGAGTCCTCCGTTCCCTGTTAGGGCGCACTCCACTCGAGCGCTCAGTACTTCCTGGGCCTTTCGCCATCAGGCGTCAGTGGTCCAGGTATGTAAGGCGGCCACCTGGTCGTCGGTACATACCTTTACAAAATTCTATAAAATTGATGTGACGGCATCGGCGGATGCCTCATTTGGCCGCAAGGTTTTGCAGGCCGCAATTTGAGGAGACCGGTGGTCTACCTCGAGGGTTTTTTTCTGTTTGAAAAAAAAAAAAAAAAATTTTCTTTTTTTGTTGAGTCTCATCATTAAGGATGAGCATTGTAAACTTCTAGTTGGCACCGGTTGGGCCTTCTAGATTTGGATTTGATTTCCATTTTCCCACCCCTCATTGGTGATACTGCTCTGGGACTTCCCGAAGGTGCTGAATCACCGAGGACTACGTCTGTCAATGAGCGAGAGAGAAAAATTGATTTTTGTAAAATCTTACCGTAAAATCCTTTTCTCTTAGCTCATTGACAGACGTAGTACCCGCCCCTCTGTTTTTGAGTTGGGTTGGGTTAAAATCTCTAAAGACTGCTTTTTGACATAACTGATTTGCTGAGGCAGAGAGAGAGAGGATATACCCTCTGGGACTGCCCCTAGGGTGTGGCCAGAGCATTTTAATTTCCTGTCTAGTCCTGCTCCTGTGGAGGCAACATAACCCGAAGGTGCTGAATCACCGAGGACTACGTCTGTCAATGAGCTAAGAGAAAAGGATTTTACGGTAAGATTTTACAAAAATCCATTTATTTTATTTTTTTTTTTTTATGCAGAAGCTCTGAGGAATAAAACTATTGTTGCAATTTATTATTTTGCACAATATTTACCCAGTGTTTTATCAAACACAAATATTCAGGAAAATTACACTTTAATGCATTTTAGTGCATGCAAACACAATATAATACCCAAATCTTTGGTAAAATATAAAAGATGATATGCCAGGTAAATGGATATCGAACATGTCAGGCTTTAAAATAGCGTACACCTGTGGAATAGTCACAAACTACATTACCTAAAAATCGCCATAGGTTAGGCTTCAAAAGCCTTTACATATTACCATTTTATAGTTACGCAGGTGGTCTGACCCTACGATTTTTGCTCACTCTGACGTTCGTGAGGATACTTCACATGCGTGGTGTGATCACGGATATGCGCGTAGGACCTATGTGCACATTCGTTTGCGTGTGAGCACAGGGATTGTGGCGCTTTATATTTATTTATTTTTTTTTAACACGGTACCTTTTTGTTTTTTTTTTCCCGTAAACGATCTTTATTGCTTTTACAAGGGATGAATACCATCCTTTGTGTAAGCATGGGCCATGACAGGTCCTCTTTCAGGAGAAATGTGGGGTCTGTTAAACCCAGTATCTCTCTTCTGGCCTCCAAAGCATCTGATCAAACATAGATCAGGTTTGTCAGACCTGAACCGAAAGTGACGACCCTTGCGGTTTCTGATGGCACAGTGAAGTAGAAACGGAACTTCCTCCTACTTTTTGTACTTTATCCAGTGCGACCAGTCGCGTCGGTACTGGTCTCCTTTGTGGCTCTGGAGGGCCCAGTAAAGACAACTGGGGGGAATCCCCCTCCCGCCGCCTCTAAAAGTGATCGGGCAGCACTGATCGTTATATCCCCACATCCGGACAAGGATATATATATATATATATATATATATATATATATATACACACATACATACATACATTGTAATAATAAGTCGCGCTATGATATGATCAATGGAGATGTAAAGTCCATACAGTCCAAACATAAAGAAAAGATGTAATCCGGAACCAGGAACCCCAAAGGGTATAAGCTTACCAGATTGAGGTAAGGTAAAGGCGGTTTCCTTGGATAAACTTGTCACCTTGATAGTAGATCCAGGTCCACGTGAACAGTTAGCTCAATGGTCACAGGATCATGGAAGTAAAGGTAAAAGCGCAATAGCGTAAAACCTTACAAACTAATTTGATTAAACACCCCAGTGTTCGTGAAAAATGAATACTAATGTGTAAAAGAATAAACCTCCACCAATAAAATTGTTCACTGATGACAGTGAATGAAAAACATGCAAAAATTGAAATAATGATGGGTACCCCTTACCAAAGGTGATAGAGGTATAAACCAAATATAAAACGTGTTGTAGCTGAAGTCGCCTCTTACCGGACAACTTTAAACGGAAGGCAAAAAAGTGTGAGATTTGCGTGTTGAACCACCACCTTTATGGCTAGATTCGCCTCTTACCATATGGAATAAGGATTATAGCAAAACGTGCAGATCACAATTCAGTGTGAACCCAGAGCCAATGATGAAATAAACCAATAGGGGTCGCCTCTTACCAGATACAGGTAATGTTAAGCCTGTATGGTGATCCAGCATCCAAGGACCCGACTCTCTAACTGGGGTGCTGATTTCCTCAAATGGCGGAGGTATTGTCAGTGTTCACCCACGTAAAGAAAAGAGAGGCTCCCATAGCGTAAAACCATTAAAAATTTATTCACAAAATAAAATCAAAAAACTTACAGCAAGACCAGGAATGAGGAGCAATGTTTGTCAGCCGCCGGCCGGACGGCTTCGCTCGCCCGCACTCTCCGGTCGCAATCCGATGACGTCAGTACGCCGTGACCCGACGACGTTTCGTCACAGATGACGTTTTCCGTCATCTGTGACGAAACGTCGTCGGGTCACGGCGTACTGACGTCATCGGATTGCGACCGGAGAGTGCGGGCGAGCGAAGCCGCCCGGCCGGCGGCTGACAAACATTGCTCCTCATTCCTGGTCTTGCTGTAAGTTTTTTGATTTTATTTTGTGAATAAATTTTTAATGGTTTTACGCTATGGGAGCCTCTCTTTTCTTTACGTGGGTGAACACTGACAATACCTCCGCCATTTGAGGAAATCAGCACCCCAGTTAGAGAGTCGGGTCCTTGGATGCTGGATCACCATACAGGCTTAACATTACCTGTATCTGGTAAGAGGCGACCCCTATTGGTTTATTTCATCATTGGCTCTGGGTTCACACTGAATTGTGATCTGCACGTTTTGCTATAATCCTTATTCCATATGGTAAGAGGCGAATCTAGCCATAAAGGTGGTGGTTCAACACGCAAATCTCACACTTTTTTGCCTTCCGTTTAAAGTTGTCCGGTAAGAGGCGACTTCAGCTACAACACGTTTTATATTTGGTTTATACCTCTATCACCTTTGGTAAGGGGTACCCATCATTATTTCAATTTTTGCATGTTTTTCATTCACTGTCATCAGTGAACAATTTTATTGGTGGAGGTTTATTCTTTTACACATTAGTATTCATTTTTCACGAACACTGGGGTGTTTAATCAAATTAGTTTGTAAGGTTTTACGCTATTGCGCTTTTACCTTTACTTCCATGATCCTGTGACCATTGAGCTAACTGTTCACGTGGACCTGGATCTACTATCAAGGTGACAAGTTTATCCAAGGAAACCGCCTTTACCTTACCTCAATCTGGTAAGCTTATACCCTTTGGGGTTCCTGGTTCCGGATTACATCTTTTCTTTATGTTTGGACTGTATGGACTTTACATCTCCATTGATCATATCATAGCGCGACTTATTATTACAATATTCTACAGGGTGTGGTCACACTAGAAGTTGCTGCTGTTTCACTGTACTTTTCCTTTAGCGCGGTTAACATCTTTACATACATACATACATACACACACATACATACATACACACACATACATACACATATATATATATATATATATATATATATATATATATATATATATATATATATATACACACACACACACTCACAAGTGAGCACACCCCTCACATTTTTGTAAATATTTTATTATATCTTTTCTTGTGACAGCACTGGAAAAAATGACACATTTGCTACAATGTAAAGTAGTGAGTGTACAGCTTGTATAACAGTGTAAATTTGTTGTCCCCTCAAGATAACTCAACACACAGCCAATAATGTCTCAACTGCTGGCAACAAAAGAGTACACCCCCAGGTAAAAATGTCCAAATTGGGACCAAAGTGTCACTATTTTGTGTGACCACCATTATTTTCCAGCACTGCCTTAACCCTCTTGAGCATGGAGTTCACTAGAGCTTCACAAGTTGCCACTGGAGTCCTCTTCCACTCCTCCATGACGACATCACATAGTTGGTTGATGTCATGGAGGAGGTGGGTGCGATCCTCCACCTTCCATTTAAGGATGCCCCACAGTCCGTTTAAGGATGCTCAATAGGGTTTAGGTCTGGAGACATGCTTGGCCAGTCCATCACTTTTACCTTCATCTTCTTTAGCAAGGCAGTGGTCATCTTGGATGTGTGTTTGGGGTCGTTTTATGTTTTAATACTGCTTTGCGGCCCAATCCCTGAGGGGAGGGGACCATGCTCTGCTTCAGTATGTCACAGTACATGTTGGCATTCATGGTTCCTTCAATGAACTGTAGCTCCCCAGTGGCTGCAGCACTCATGCAGCCCCAGACCATGACATTCCCACCACCATGTTTGACGGTAGGCAAGACACACTTGTCTTTGTACTCCTCACCTGGTTGCCGCGACACATGCTTGACGCCATCTGAACCAAATAAGTTTATCTTGGTCTTTTTAGACCACAGGACATGGTTCCAGTAATCCATGTCTTAAGTCTGCTTGTGTTCAGCAAACTGTTTGCAGGCTTTCTTGTGTATCATTTTTAGAAGAGGCTTCCTTCTGGGAGGACAGCCATGCAGACTGATGTGATGCAGTGTGCAGCGTATGGTCTGAGCACTGAAAGGCTGACCCTTCACCCCTTCAACCTCAGCAGCAATGCTGGCAGCACTTATAAGTCTTTTTCCTAAAGACAACCTCTGGATTTGACGCTGAGCAAGTGCACTCAACTTCTTTGATTGATCATGGCGGTGGAACCTGTCCTGTTAAACTGCTGTATGGTCATGGCCACGGTGCTGCAGCTCAGTTTTAGTGTCTTCGCAATCTTCTTATAGCCTAGGCCATCTTTATGTAGAGCAACAATTCTTTTTTTCAGATCCTCATAGAGTTCTTTGCCATGAGGTGCCATGTTGAACTTCCAGTGACCAGTATGAGAATGAGAGCGATAACATCAAATTTAACACACTTGCTTCCCATTCACACCTGAGACCTTGTAAAACTAACGAGTCACATGACACTGGGGAGGGAGAATGGCTAATTGGGTCCAATTTGGGGACCTAACTTGGGGGTGTACTCAATTTTGTTGCTAGCAATTTAGACATTAACCACTTTAGCCCCAGAGGATTTGGCTGCTCAAAGATCAGGCCCTATTTTGCGATTCGGCACTGCGTTACTTTAACAGACAATTGGGCGGTCGTGCGACGCTGTACCCAAACAAAATTGACGTCCTTTTTTTTCCCCCACAAATAGAGCTTTCTTTTGGTGGTATTTGATCATCTGTGCGATTTTTATTTTTTGCGCTATAAACAAAGAGCGACAATTTTGAAAAAATATTTTTCACATTCTTTTATATGAAATTCAAAAAAAAAAAAAATGTAAAAATCTAAATTTTTAACATTTTAGGCCAATTTGTTTTCTGCTACATATTTTTGGTAAAGAAAAATCACAATAAGCGTATTTTGATTGGTTTGCGCAAAAGTTATTGCGTTTACGAACTACGTGGAAGATTTGTAATTTTTATTTTTTTAAACTAGTAATGGCGGCGATCTGCGATTTTTATTTGCAGATCTGCGACTTTGCGGCGGACAGATCGGACCCCTAACTGACATTTTTTGACAAATAACACTTTTAGGGGTACCAGTGACATTACTACAGTAATCAGTACTATAAATATGCACTTACTGTAAAAATGACACTGGCAGGGAAGGGGTTAACTGTATTGGTGATCAAGGGGTTAAATGTGACCCTAGGGGCGTGATTCTGTCAGGGGGCGTGGCTTGTTAGATCATCACAGAGACATGCGATCCTATATAGCAGGATCACATAGCCTCTGTGATCATCTAAGGGAGAATGACAGACGGCTGTGTTTACATCAGCCGTCTGTCTTTCTCTCTCAGCTGTGGGAGATCACGAGTGACCGGCGGCCATTGGAGCGCACTGGCTCCCCAGCTGAAGAGCGCACTCGTCCCGTAGAGTCTCCTATGCCAGCGACGTTGTATTGCGTCGCTTTGCACAGGAGCCGCTGCCTGCCTCAGTAAAACTGCAGTAGGTGGTCGTTATGTGTTTAATGGCTGTGTGTTAAGTTATTTTGAGGGGACAGCAAATTTACACTGTTATACAAGTTGTACAGTCACTACTTTACATTGTAGCAACGTGTCATTTCTTCAGTGTCGTCACATGAAAAGATATAATAAAATATATACAGAAATGCGAGGGATGTACTCACTTTTGTGAGATACTGTGTGTGTGTGTGTGTGTGTGTGTGTGTGTGTGTGTGTGTGTGTGTGTATATATATATATATATATGTATATATATATATATATATATATATACACACGTATATATATATATATATACACACACACACACTTTATAATAGAAAAAAAATTAAATTTGGCTGCTTTATTGATACCCCCCCCCCCCCCCCCCCCGGTTTTTGAATACATTAAGGAAGTGTTAAAAAAAAAAAAACACACACACGTCAAGTTTGTTTCTACTTTTTTTTCCTAGTTGTTGAGGTTTTCCCTCGCTTTCTTCCCCATTGATATAGGTACAAGAAGTGGTGGGCATGGTTATCACTAGGGCAGAGGGGCACAGACGATAAGAAAACATTTAGAGAAGTCCTAACCCTTCCCATTCTTTTAAAAAAATATATAAAAAAACAACAGCAAAAAAAAAAAAGTAAACAAATAGTTTGTTTTTATTTGAAACCTCTTTGGAGAGGTTTCCCATCACATATGGTGCTGGAGGAGGTAGGGGTAATTATATCCAGCAAGGACATAGGCAGAAAAAAAAGGCCTGCATAGGGTTTAACCTTTTTTCTTTCTATCTAAAAGTTTTTACTAGACCTGGGATTTTAATGTCTGAGTCGCTAATACTGTCCTGCCCTGTTCACACATTACTTAGATTGAAAATAAAAATTCTAATCTGGACAGTCGATCCACAAATAATATTTCTATATTATGTGCTGTTCCCATTGCTTTCAAAATTAATAAAAGCGAATATAAGAACCCAATAGGTTCTGAACCCGCGCAAATCAATAACTGTGCTCTTAAATTATAAAATACATATCGCCATAGTGAATAAACAATAGGAAATAGTCAAATACATACTAATTTAAATGATAGAATATACATAAAGTCCATATATAAACCCACACGTGAATAACTTCCTCAAAGAGTATAGGAAAGGTTCCTCTCCACCAGCATGCAGATGCACTATACACTCACCAGACTTGATTGACACTTATTACTGGGAGTTAAATTGCGCATATGGGAAAATCCAAGGTGTCATACATGAGGTCACAGGAACTAATTCAATTTGCTATATTACCATTTAGGAATCCTTGCGTGGTAACATATGAAACGGCCACTAGAGGCCAGTACCAATTAACATCATGATCAAAGAGTTTTTTTTCTTTTTCTATAAACTTGATTTTAGGTTTTATAATTGTTAGATGACAAATATATAAATGAAATATTTTATGATAGAGTATTTTAGAACTAATTTGCATATTTATAGCTGCATAATAATTAAGGATGGCTTAGGATTTAACCACTTAAGCCCCGGAGGATTTTCCTGCTAAAAGACCAGGGGGTATTTTGCGATTCGGCACTGTGTGACTTTAACGGACAATTGCGCGGTCGTGCGACGCTGTACCTAAACGAAATTTGACGGCCTTTTTTTCCCACAAACAGAGCTTTCTTTTGGTGGTATTTGATCACCTGTGCGATTTTTTGATCACGCGCTATAAACAAAAAAAGAGCGACAATTTTGCAAAAATAGCAATATTTTTCACATTTTTTTATATGAAATTCCCCCCCAAAAAAATGTAAAAATCAAAATTTTTTAAAATTTTTGGCCAATTTGTTTTATGCTACCTATGTTTGGTAAAAAAAATCGCAAAAAGCGTATTTTGATTGGTTTGCGCAAAAGTTATCGCGTTTACTAACAAAGGGAAAGATTTTTGTCATTTTTTGTTGTTGTTTTTTTTTTAACGCGTAATGGCGGCGATCTGCGATTTTTTTTTTTGTGGTACTGCGACATTGCGGCGGACAGATCGGACCCTTGACTGACATTTTTTACACTTTTGGGGTTACCAGTGACATTTCTACAGTAATCTGTGCTATACATATGCACTGTTACTGTAAAAATACACTGGCAGTGAAGGGGTTAACTTTATTTGGGAGGGAGGGGCTGTGTGTGTCCCTAGGGGCGTGGTTTCTACTGTGATTGGCTGTGGCTCTAGCTGTAAGGACACTGATCAACGGATCTACATACTAGATCCGAGTGATCAGTGTCTTTACAGCGAGGAGAATGACAGGCAGCTTGTTTACACAAGCTGCCTGACATTCTCCCTCTCCCCCGACGATCGCCGAGTGGCCGGCGGACATCGGGTCCGCTGGTCACACGCGCGGGGGGGTCCGTGACCGCGCGGGAGCGGGAGCGCGCCTCCGCGGGCGCGCGCTCGCTCCCCAGACCCTCCCAGGCTAGTGACGTTAATTAACGTCACTCTGCCTGGCAGGGGCTGACTGCCGCAGTAAATTTACTTGCGGCGGTCGGCAAGCGGTTAATCAGATTGGCCCAGGCTGGTTAGGAACTATATAAAAATGGTCAGACATACAAGCACGTAACACCTGAGGATTTCATACATAGACTGACGAAGCCGCGTTGGGTGGTGTTTGCAAAGTAATTTCCGGTCAGCTGGAATACAGGTGGAGCACAAACTGGCGATTCCTATACAATACATGCTGATCCCTGTCTTCTTTGTAAGTGCAATACAACCTTCTTTTTTAATAAATTATTTTGATAAATTATTTTGAATTACTGCACCATGAGAGGGTTTCTTCCTCTCCCTCGCTATATGGCAACAATGGAGCTTTGAATACACTATTTATATACACATTGAATGGATGAATGCAGCATATTGAATTCATTCCTGTGACCTCATTTATGACATCTTAGATTTTCCCATATGCGCAATTTAACTCCCCGTAATAGGGGTCAATCAAGTCTGGTGAGTGTATAGTGCATCTGCATGCTGGTGGAGAGGAACCTTTTCTATAGTCACTGAGGGCGCTATTCACCTGTGGAATATATATGGACTTCATAATTTTTATGTATTTTCTATCATTTAAATGAAGATGTATTTACAGTATCTTACAAAAGTAAATACACCCCTCACATCTTTGTAATTTTGTTATATCTTTTCATGTGACAACACTGAAGAAATGACTCTTTGCTACAATGTAATGCAGTGAGTGTACAGCTTTCAGTGTAAGTTTGCTGTCCCCTCAAAATAACTCAACACAAACCCATTAATGTCTAAACCGCTGGCAACAAAAGTGAGTACACCAATAAGGTAAAATGTCCAAATTGAGCCCAATTAGCCATTTTCCATTACCGGTGTCATGTGACTCGTTAGTTTTACAAGGTCTCAGGTGTGAATGGGGGAGCAGGAGTGTTAAATTTGGTGTTATTGCTCTCGCTCATACTGGTCACTGGAAGTTCAACATGGCACCTCATGGCAAAGAACTCTGAGGATCTGAAAAAAAAAAAATTGTTGCTCTACATAAAGATGGCCTAGGCTATAAGAAGATTGCCAAGACCCTGAAACTGAGCTGCAGCACGTTTTGGCCAAGACCATATAGCGGTTTACCAGTACAGGTTCCACTCAGAACAGGCCTCTCCATGGTCGACCAAAGAAGTTGAGTGCACATGCTCAGCGTCCTATCCTGAGGTTGTCTTTGGGAAATAGACGTATGAGCACTGCCAGCAGTGCTGCAGAAGTTGAAGGGGTGCAGGGTCATCCTGTCAGTGCTCAGACCATATGCTGCACACTGCATCAAATTGGTCTGTATGGCTGTTGTCCCAGAAGCAAGCCTCTTCTTAAGATGATGCACAAGAAAGCCTGTTAACTGTTTGAAGACAAGCAGACAAAAAGCATGGATTACTGGAACCATGTCCTGTGGTCTGATGGGACCAAGATAAACTTACTTGGTTCAGATGGTGTCAAGTGTGTGTGGCGGCAACCATGTGAGGAGTACAAAGACAAGTGTGTCTTGCCTACAGTCAAGCATGGTGGTGGGAGTGCTTTGGTCTGGGTCTGCATGAGTGCTGCCGGCACTGGGGAGCTACAGTTCATTGAGGGAACCATGAATGCCAACATGTACTGTGACATACTGAAGCAGAGCATTATCTCTCCCCCCTCCCCCCCCTACTTCGGAGACTGGATCGCAGGGCAGTATTCCAACATAACGACCCCAAACACACCTCCAAGACGACAACTGCCTTGCTAAAGAAGCTGAGAGTAAAGGTGATGGACTGACCAAGCATGTCTTCAGACCTAAACCCTATTAAGCATCTGTGGGGCATCCTCGAGCGGAAGTTGGAGGAGCACAAGGTCTCTAAAATCTACCAACTCTGTGATGTCGTCATGGAGGAGTGGAAGAGTACTCCGGTGGCAACCTGTGAAGCTCTGGTGAACTCCATGCCTAAGAAGGTTAAGGCAGTGCTGGAAAAATAATGGTGGCCACACAAAATATTGACACTTGAGCCCAATTTCGACCATTGCACTTGTGGTGTACTCAGTTTTGTTGTCAGCAGTTTAGACATTAATGGCTGTGTGTTGAGTTGTTTTTAGGGGACAGCAAATTAACACTGTTTTACAAGCTGTACATTCACTACTTCACATTGTAGCAAAGTGTAATTTCTTCAGTGTTGTCACATGAAAAGATATAATAAAATATTTACAAAAATGTAAATTAAAAAAAGTGAGGGGTGTACTCATTTTGTGTGATGCATATTACCATAGTGAACAATAGTGACTAGACCAATAAATACATTATTTTATGATGTAAGAGCGCAGTTTCTTTGTTTTCACTTTTAAAATGAATGACTACAGGGTTTGTACACAATTTCCTAATACTACTACACAATATATGAATGTACCTTTTTATCTCCTCTTGTCTGCTCTTTCCAGAATTAACCTTCAAAATCAGAACAGTGACTCATCCCTTATAGACTGGGGGAGCCAATCAGCTGGTCTGGCGGCCGCAATTGCCCATGGGCACATGCTATCGGTTCCCGTGAAGGCAGAACAGCAGTTTGCCGTTCTAGACACGGCAAACCGCTGTTCTGTCAGTAATGATCACACCCAGGGATCCTACTATTTAGAAACGCAGGTCTCTTTGTTCTTTCAGCAAGCGCATCCCCTACACAGTTATAAAGCACCCACTAGGGACACATTTAACCCTTTGATCGCCCCTGGTGTTAGCCCCTTCCCTGCCAGTGTCATTAATACAGTAACAGTTCATATTTTTTGCACTGATTTCTGTATTAATGTCACTGGTCCCCCCCCCCAAAGTGACAAAAATGTCAGGGGTCCGATCTATCCGCCGCAATGTTTCAGTCCTGCTAAAAACCACTGATCGCCGCCATCACTAGTAAAAAAACACAAACAAATAAAAATGACAAATCTTTCCCTTAGTTTGTAGACGCGATACCTTTTGCGCAAACCAATCAATATACACTTGTTGGGATTTTTTTACCAAAAATATGTAGCAGAATACATATTGACCTAAAATGATGAAACAATTTGATTTTTAATTTTTTTTTGATTGGGAATGGTATATAGCAGAAAGTAAAAAATCGTTTGTTTTTTTCCCTCAGAGTTGTTGCTCTTTTTTTTTTGTATAGTGCAAAAAATAAAAATCGCAGAGGTGATCAAATACCACCTAAAGAAAAAGAGAGAAAGGAGGCGCAAACACCTAGTGCATTTCCCGTGGTCACTGTTTGCAAAATCTTAATAAAATGCCAAATGCATACTCACAGACATGAAGATGATAAAATCGTGTTACAAGAATCCACCATTTGTGAACTGGAACAAGTCCTTCAATCAGGACCGATAACGCGTTTCGGGGGTCAAGCCCCCTTCCTCAGAGCAGCAAATTAAACAGTTTTAAAAAAAATAACTTTCTTGTTTAACGTGACCGACACATCACACACTGTATTCCTTCTTGCCATCGTGAAACACAGATGCCACTGACTTTTTTACATTAAGAACTGACACCATGAATAGACTTAATTAGCAAGAAAACACATTTGGAGTTTACTTGCATATGAGTCGAGTTTCAAGCATTGTTAGAGATTTTTTTGAATATCTTCAATAAACATTAACACAAGGGAGTACTGGTAAAAAAAAAAGGCTCAGGGATTCAAGTAGGTAAAAGAAGCCCCTCTATAACCACAATATGATGATCAAATGGACACATGCAAATATTTTTCGCTAAGTACCACTATATATAATATAGCCTCACAAAATACTGCATACAATTTCTCAGTAAAATTTTCCTTACCTTTTGCCACACATGCCAAAAATAAACTGTTTTACTGTAGATTGCTTAACCATAAATACAAAATTCTTCCAACTTTGCACTGGTAACAATGGAGGGGAAATATACTTGTAAAATAACCTATAGGTGCCATACATTATGAAAAATTGTGTAATTAATATTAACATGTGTAGCAGATCAGAATCCTTTCTCGTCACTTCCTTTTGTCCTAATCAAAAGCAATGCTCTCAACTTTACTATGTTTTAGATCATTTATTCTTGTCCTATATTGTATCTAAGAAAATTGTGGCTTTTGTATGTCATCGATTGCTGCCACCATGACTTGTCAATTGGCATTCATCGAAAATTGGCTTTTTTTTTTCTCAAAAGGGACAGCCTTTATGTTTGTCAATTTTTAGATTCTCTTAAAGAATAAAAATGGACTAAATGTGATTTTGCAATATTTGATGGTTTTCAACAGTCACTTTTTTCTTGGGATATATGTCTCATAAGTTAAGAGAGCTGCTAAGAATGATCACTTCACAGCATATTTCATTCATTGTTTTCACTGGTCACGTATTAAAGTCCACAATATTTTATTACACTTAAGACATTTGTCTGAAACAATGCTGTTATCAGAGCAGGCCGCACTTGTAAAAGACCTTTCCATATGAAGAAGATTAAAGATGGACTAAATCCAGGAGCTAGATGCTTTAGTTTAATAGTTTGCCACATTACACAACTATAGAAGAAGTTCACTCTATAGCAGTTCAAATAACGCCTAAATCCATGTGTTTTATCTTTGAAATTGTAACCTGGTTTGAAAATTGTACAGCATACAATTTACCAGCAAATGTTTATCTCAGTCCAGTGACTTGAAAGTTCACATATATTTGTCTTCCTTGATAACTAAAGCTAAATATGTGAACTGGTCTAATGTTTGAATGAAGGTTCTCAGCAGGCCACCATTTTTAAAGCCTAGTAGTCATAATGATCTTCTAGAACCATTTTCAACACCCATTTTTAAAATCTAAAATTATCAGTCACCTAAATTTTAGTTGCAAGTACATTCATAAAGTTTTTTATGCAATATGCCTCTGTTAAACATTTAACTAATTGCTAAGGCAATGAAGATGGAGACCTTACTGGGGGTTTATTGTATGTTCCCCAAATTCTATTCTGTTTCTATTTATAGTCAGCATGTAATTGTATAAAGTTTACTAGTAGTTTAAATACTTTTTTTTTTTTTTCATCCTACAGAATAGAAAAATTATTAGTCTTTAAAGGATAAGTTCACCTTAAAAAAAAAAAAAAACAATTATAAAAAAAAAAAAAATTATAAATGCACATATTTCTGCAGGTAAAACATTTTTTTTTTTCAGGAGCCTGCAGCGCATTGCACTCGCGAACAGAATATCACTGGTGCAAATGGCAGGCTCTTAGTACAGCTATCTGCCAATTCCTCTCGTACGGGCATACAGTTACTGAGGAGCAGGTGGAATGAAACTACAAGAGTGCTCCTCAGTGTCCTTGCAGTTCCCTATGAGCTACAAGTCATCTGCCCTGGTGGAAGATGAGACTTGTAGTTCATTCATTCACAGATCACTGTTAATGTATGATGCTGCTGTGCGGTCAAATTGTGACCGGTGGTGCACGGAGATGCCCTGCCTGCTTTCACAAGGGGGGGGAATCGTGGTGCAAGCAGGTGCTCTTTAATAACATGCTACACCCTAAGTACTGGTGTGGCGTGTTTCTAAAGGTAAACTTATCCTTTTAAGTTATAATTGAGCAGAAAAGCAAATATTGAGCAAAGGGTTGGAAATATGTATATGCTTCCAAGAAACCCCTTCAGTTTTTGAACTAAAACTATCTGTAGAGGAGCTTTACCTGTGCTGCCATTCTAATCCCCAATCATGTCTTCCATTTCATTGATGAATTGAGCCTGCTCAATGGTGTTTTCAGTAGTGCATTAAATCTTTTGCGGTTGGGGGCTCTCATGAGATCTGACCAGCATCTTATACATTGGTCTACTACTGTTCCACCACAAGAGAAGAAAATTCTCTTTGGTCTAAGATTTGCTCTTTTTTTTTATATATTTTTTTAAATGATCGTCCTTCCATTTTGACTTAGTTTTATGTTTTGTTCATTGCCTACATGAAGTGCATGTGTGAATCTGAATCAGTTTGTGGCTTTCACTTAGTTGTTTATGCTGAAGAACGTCTATGTTATGCATGCCCAGTCCTATTCATACAGAATCCAAAGTCTTCTTTACGAAGATATTTCTTTCTTTGTTATCCAACTTTAATTTCCACTCTTTTTTTTTTTTTTTTTTTTTTATAGGTGCTGTTGCTTTTTCAAGAGGAGGAAAAGGAAAACCATTCAGCGTCACAAATGACTCTGGAAAAGGGCAGACCATGGGGAATTACTCACTTGTTCATCTGCTGTCCTGTGATAACACAAAAAGAAATCATCTCCACAATGACCATGTTTCGTTATTTTCTTCCCCCCTTTTACAGCATCATGTTCCCATGCTTCTGTCTTACATACATTTTATGATGTCCAACCTCTAGAAGCTTTAAAGTTTTGTCAAAATAGAATTCTTTACAGTAAATGGACCAATTCTGTGGTACAGATATAAGTTACTGTTTTCAGCCAAATGCAGTTTTACCACCACTGGAAACTGCTAGCTGTTCATAGATGGATAAGTCGTCAACAAGCTTTTTCACATGCAAACAGTGGCTAAGGATTTTCTGCTAAAGCTTTAAAATAACACACTAAAAGCCTTCCCTTTGGTGATTTGCAGTTCAATATTGGCCGATATTTACAGTATTACTGAAATGGTACTGTTAATCAGTAGTTAGCCTTACCTTTCTCTCTCATTGTTAAAAAGGTACAACCACTGCCCAGAGGTACACAGGACGAACCTGTCTGGACGTGACTGCGGATAATGTACAAAAACAGTCCGACACAGACTCCTAAGCAGTAAATATAATAGTTGTTGTACCTCTCGCAGTGATGGAGAGAACTAGAAACAACAAGGACGGTAGTCCTGAATGTACATGATGTAATTTGTGCTTCTTGGTAATGTGTTTTGGTAACAAAAAAAAAAAAAACACTTAAAAATATTATTCAACTGATGTAAGTTAACACTACATGAAGGAGTCGGAGGTTAGGAATTACTAAAATAATCCTATGGTAGCTGGAAGGCACTTTGCATACTGCTTGATGGAGAAGAGAATATTACTCCGTTTAGTTGAAAATTTTAAATCTGTCATGTGATAGGTGTATAAAACCATTTTACTCTTCAGCACAAAGCAGCTGAGTTGATGGGTGCTTCACTTGTCGTGTGTTTGCCTGCAGTTAGCTGATGCTTTCAGAATCGTTCTCAACCCAACTTTGTAGTAGAGCATGGTGGAAAGCATTGGCAACACTTCTCCATTATTTTCTTCTGGTTTCAAAGAAGTGTCTGCTTTTTTTTTTTTTGATGGAGCGGAGTGATTTCTCAGTAACAAATTTGAGGTTTGTCTGACATCAACTTCAAAGTCCAGCAGTAATGTTCTGATCCAGAACCTTGTAGCTTCTAAGCGGTGAAGCCATGATAATTGTCTTTATTGCATTTAACTGCATTTTTTTTTTTTTTTCGTTTTGTTTAAGGGAACTGGCTAGAACAAATTTTTTTTTACCAAACTCTGGTTAATTTATGTCAAAGTATAAATCCAAAAGTCTCCTAGCTCAAACTTTTTTTTTTTTTTTCTTGTCTATCAGCACACGCTCTATGGCTAACTTATTTATTTTTTAAGTCTGGTTTGTGGTAACATAAATCATTGTTTATTGTTGCAAATAGATAAATGCACATCTTTGAGTTCATTATTGCATTTACAGGGATTTTAATTGTCATTTGTAACTTATTTTGTTAACAACCAAGAGTGCAGTGCTTATTTTTGATGGTTTATGCGCTCACTTAAAAACGCTGAAAAGTTATTGATGTGATGGTTGTTTTTTTTTTTTTTTTTCTTCCCCACTGTCGCTGTACATTTTTTGTTTTATTTTTGTTCATTGGTCAAATACATTAATTTCATCCCTCTGTCAATGACATAATCCGTACTGCAGTTCTCAGTCTGCCTTGTTTGTGTTACTGTCTTAATCTCAAGAATGATATATATATATATAAATACATATATATTTTTTTTCGTTATGAAAGATGAGAGTTGTGGCCATTCTAATGTGAAATCACTTCTGTCTCTACAGTATTTGACCAAATTTTATTGCACCATATTGTAAATACATGCAGCAACTTGTGTTTCTTATATAATACACCTGTTTATTTTGTTTTCTTGTTAGATCTTTCTTTTTTGTGGAGAGAAGAAGCTATTTGGCCTGTACAGTGTTTATATGATCTAAACTCATCACACATAACAAGAAAATGTGTATATTAATCCAATTGTGGACTTCAGATATTTAAAATACAAAACCCTTTATTTGCTGCAATGACCAGTATGTAGACATTTGCTTATTAGCAATATTTAAGTGCTCCGTTTGCTGCCATGTAAAGGGGAGTCTCTCTTTGGCAGCACTAACTGGTCAATAATAGGTAATGCAGGTATGTTCAGGTTAAGCCAACAATGTTTTGCATTTATATGCTTTTTCCCTGTCTATACTAATGAAGTCAACATTGCCTGAATGTTAAAATAATGGAAAAAAAATCCCTGTTTAAAAGTATGTAACTGAAATAAAAAATAAAGGTAGTTTTTTTAACTTGCTTTTTTTTTCTTTTTATGCTGTTGCTTATGAGCAGTGCTGTGGATTTTTTTCTTTTTTTTTTCTTTTTTTAGCTCAAAGGTAAAACAAAACGAAAAAACTAAAAGTGCTCAACCTGAAATCTAAATCTCACAATATGCAAAACTGTTAAAAGAAGCCTGTAAAGATAAAATATAAGACCAGGGATTGCCTTTAAAGGTGTGTTCTCTCTGGGCCTGTCATCCTGTTTTAGGCTTTACTACTGTTGTCTGGTGTGTGTTAGCTTTTAAAATGCTAATAGTTTATTTTTATCAGTTAACAAAATGGAATGTATATGAACAGAAGATAGATCAAATCAAATTCATATTTGGTGTGACCACCCTTTGCATTCGAAACAGCATAAATTCTTCTAGGTACTCTTGCCAGTGGTGTATTAAGGTTTTCTGCTGCCCTAGGCCTGAATAAACTTGTGCACCCTCTAATTTAAATATGACCCACTCCTTCCTGTAAAGGCAACACCCTTTCCTGTTTATGACCCGCCCTGTCAGCTGTAAACCACAGACCACAGCCTCATCAGTGCCCATCGGTTCAGCCACCTCATCAGTGCCCATCGGTTCAGCCACCTCATCAGTGCCCATCGGTTCAGCCACCTCATCAGTGCCCATCGGTTCAGCCACCTCATCAGTGCCCATCGGTTCAGCCACCTCATCAGTGCCCATCGGTTCAGCCACCTCATCAGTGCCCATCGGTTCAGCCACCTCATCAGTGCCCATCGGTTCAGCCACCTCATCAGTGCCCATCGGTTCAGCCACCTCATCAGTGCCCATCGGTTCAGCCACCTCATCAGTGCCCATCGGTTCAGCCACCTCATCAGTGCCCATCGGTTCAGCCACCTCATCAGTGCCCATCGGTTCAGCCACCTCATCAGTGCCCATCGGTTCAGCCACCTCATCAGTGCCCATCGGTTCAGCCACCTCATCAGTGCCCATTTGTTCAGCCACCTCATCAGTGCCCATTTGTTCAGCCACCTCATCAGTGCCCATTTGTTCAGCCACCTCATCCGTGCCCATCGGTTCAGCCACCTCATCCGTGCCCATCGGTTCAGCCACCTCATCCGTGCCCATCGGTGCTGCCTTATCGGTCCAGCCCCATTAGTGCCCATCCATGCAGTTTCAGTACCCACCATTGCCACCTCATCAGTGCCCATCGGTTCAGCCACCTCATCAGTGCCCATTTGTTCAGCCACCTCATCCGTGCCCATCGGTTCAGCCACCTCATCCGTGCCCATCGGTTCAGCGACCTCATCCGTGCCCATCGGTTCAGCCACCTCATCCGTGCCCATCGGTGCTGCCTTATCGGTCCAGCCCCATTAGTGCCCATCCATGCAGTTTCAGTACCCACCATTGCCACCTCATAAGTGGCCAACAGAGCAGCATATTGGCGCCCATCAATGCAGCCTATTAGCACCAATCAGTGCAGCTTATCAGTGCCACCTCATCAGTGACCATTATTGCATCTTTATCAGTACCCATTAGTACAGCCTTATGTCACTGGATTAGTAAGATTACTCCTTTCTTTTAAGATTTTTGGACTTGTGTTTGCTGCCACTGATTGTAATCATAGGATTATTTTACTTATTTGTATAATGCCTAGGAAGTCCATAGACATTATACAAATAAGTGAAATAAACAGTGGCAGCAAACACAAGTCCAAATATCTTATAAGATTGGAGTAATCCTACTAACCCAGTGACATGTTGCAAAAGCACATATTAGGAGAGCAAGTCCAAAATATTATTGCAATCACATACAATAAGTCTTAATTGTATATGATGCAATTCAGTATGCTCGCTCAAGGACAAGAATGTTTAAATAAATGAAATTATAATAATGACATGATACCACCTGCCATACCTGGCGGCGGAGGAGGGTAGGAGCATTAGTCTGCAGTGCCACACTTATTAGCATTGGCGGCCATCGGGCCAGTTGTATTAAGTGTGGTTGGCGGCCTGAGGTCTGTCCAAATGTCCTCAGCCGGTATTATCCCAGCAGGTAGCATTGTGACCGCTTTATGGGGGTGCCAGACTGATTTGCCTCCAGCCCAGCTCACCCCATATGACTGGCACTATACTTAAATAGTTACATAGTTTGTGAGGTTGAAAAAAGACATCAGTTCAACCTATTGTGTGTGTGTGTGTGTGTGTGTGTGTGTATGTGTATGTGTTTGCTGTTAACCGTAGATTGTATACCCCTGTATATTGTGGTCTCTAAGGTGCCCATCTAATAGTTTTTTGAAACTATCGATGCTCCCTGCTGATACGACTGCTTGTGGAAGTGAATTCCACATCCTTACAGCTCTGACAGTGAAGAACCCCTTACGTATTTTAAGGTTAAACCGTTTTTCCTGAGTGGCCACGTGTCTTATTGAATTCCCTTTCTCTGAAAAGTTTGTTCCTTATGCTAGGGTCGCCAGTACAGTATTTGTACATTGATATCATATCCCCCCTCAGGCGTCTCTTCAGAGAGAAGAAGTTCAGTGCTTGTAGTCTTTCCTCATAGCTGATGTCCTCCATTTCCCTAATTATTTTTGTTGCCCTTCTCTGGACTCTCTCCAGTTCCAGCACATCCTTTCTGAGGACCGTTGCCCAGAACTGGACAGCATGCTTCAGATGTGGCCGGACCAGAGTCTTGTAGAAAAAAGTGTAGCGCAAGCCAGCGGGAACCTTTTTCATGTGGGAGTTGGGAGGAGGCTGTTTTTTTTTTCCTTCATGTGGAGTGCAGATTTTTTGCTGCCCCCCCTGAAAATTGCTGCCCTAGGCCTTGTCGGCCTAGGCCAAGGTGCAGCACTGATTCTTGCACAAGTTTTTGAAGAAACACAGCAGGTAGGTTGTTCCAAACATCTTGAAGAACTAACCACAGATCCTCTGTGGATGTAAGCTGCCTCAAATCTTTCTCTCTTCATGTAATCCCAGACAGACACGATGTTGGGATCAGGACTCTGTGGGCCAGTCCACCTCCAGGACTCTGTGTTTTCCTAATGCTGAAGATGGTTCTTATTGACATTGGCTGTATGTTTGGGGGTTGTTGGCCTGCTGCAGGATACATTTGGGGCCAATCTCATTGCTCTCTGATGGTATGGCATGATGGATAAGTATTTGCCTGTATTTCTCAGCATCAAGGACAACATTGATCCTGACCAAATCTAAAAATCCATTTGCAGACATGGAGTCCAAACTTGCAACAGTCCAGAGAACCTGTTGCCATTTTCTCTTACGTCCTCTGATAGACACAGCTCTCAATGCTTCTTCACTAGTGGGTTATGCACCATCTACAGGAGTAGACTAGGCAGTGAAAAACTTTCACTCGACACGCCTATAGGGGCTGTCCCTCACGACATAACCCCAGACACACCGTGCTCTAAAATCAGTTTCTTGCTGCCTAGTTGAGGAGTAGGACCTAGGTTCCCTGCTGGGACTTCGGTCTAAGGTTGTATTTTCTTTTGAGAATGTTTGTTTCTCTTTACTCACTATTGCTAGCTAGTGTCAGGGGGATCCTCCTGGTGAACTACAAGCGACAGCCGGGCTGAGGTTTCGCACTGAATAATTTTAGATCCTTACGGCCTCCCAGCCTGGGCAACGAGTGTGAGCAGGTTTTGGTCCGCCGAGGCAGTGGATGGGTACGAGCCTGCAAGCGGTTGGTTCGCCGGGGCGCATCGATCTGGAACGCCCTGAGTCGCCGCGTACCCCTTTCTAGCTGGCAGCACCCCCACTCAGGGTGGGAGGCGAGCTGTTTCAGAGCGGAGCCCCCTGGTCCATGGTATGGTGAGTGATGCAATGTCCCCCGTGTCCCTGAGACAGACCTCTGAGGGGGAGATGGGGCCCACTCCTGGGGATAGCAGGGCTGTATCTCCCTAAAAGATCCCCCAGGCCTGTCAGGACAGATCCTGCTCTCCATGCTCCCGCTGGGGGCGCTATAGCGGCGTCTAACGCCTAGGGGGGGTATTGAAGATGTTACCTTGTCCTAGGGGGGGTCCTTTTAGGTGATTTCCCGTGGTGGCCTCATTCCTGGGTTCCTGAGCGCTTGGTGCCGTTTTCGGCCGCCATTTTAGTTGTGGGCATAGGCCGCTTCTGTGTAAGAGCAGGGGCCATTTTACCTTAGCTTCCTGAGTGCTTGGTGCCATTTTTGGCTGCTATTTTAAGTGTGGGCATAGGCCGCGCTGTATGGGTGGCTATTTTCCCTTTGCTTCCTATAGGCACCATTTTGCTGTAGCTTTTGGACTACACAGGTGGGCTCGGCCTCTAGTGATGTTTGATCACTTCCTCTCAGAAGTTTCACATGCTGAAGACTGACTGCAGAGCGACTGCTTCTCAGGGTTGCTGGTACAGTAATGGGGTTTTTAGTCCTTTGGGTATTTCTCGGCCACACTTAGCTCCTGTCAGGGCACATAAAAACATTAAAGGGGGCGGGGCTAGGTCATGGCGGTGTGAGGACGTTTGACTCTGGTGCTCCCGCTCCCTGGCCCCCCTGATCGGCTTAATTGATCGTTACCTGGCTGTTTTCTAGCTGACATGAGCTCATATAAGCGGCGGAAGAACAAATCCACCTCCAAGGCTACTCCGGCGGCCCCGATCCGTTCATTCTTCCCGGATTCTGCTACCCCGGTGCTGCGGAAGCTGGTGGCGGGCCCACGTGGCAGTATCGATCCGACGGCGGTGTCCCGGTCGGCACTGGCGGCATCCCCTCCGGCTCCCCTGTCTGCTATGGCTTCCCTGAGCCCCTTGCAGCTGTCCCAGTCGTCCTCGGCTGGAGACCCCAGTGAAGAAAGGGACATCTGGGCTCTGCTGCGCTCCCTCCCCACTAAGATGGACATGGAGGCTCTGGTAGCGCAAGTCACGGAGCAGCATAAGAGGGACTTCCAAGTGCTGACCGCAGAAGTGTCTCATGTTCGTGAGCGGGTGGCGACTGGGGAATCGGCGATCGGAGACCTCCAGGCTAGGGTAGAGTGTCTAAAGCGAACACAAGCTGTCCACGCGGATGTCCTTGCTGAACACCAGCTCGCCTTGGAGGACATGGAGAACCGGAGCCGCCGTAACAACTTGCGGCTCCGGGGCCTGCCCGAGGCCACCGGACCGGAAGACTTGATGGAGATGGTTCGGGCCATCCTGGCGCGGATCTTGCCTTCGGACCCCCCTGTCGCAGTGGAGTTCGACCGGATACATAGGGCCTTGGGCCCCAAACCGACGGACACTACGAGACCTCGGGACGTCATCTGCCGCGTGCATCGGTATCCGGTGAAGGAACAGGTGCTGCGGGCTGCGTGGACGAAGGGCCCGATTGACTTTGATGGGGCACAGATCCAGGTTTTCCCCGATGTGTCCAGAGGCACTCTGATCCGCAGAGCGATGCTGAAGCCCCTGCTGGAGCGTCTCAGGAGACAGGATGCCACTTACAGATGGGGTTTTCCCCTCCAGCTCATCGTCCGCAAGAATGGCGCCACTTTCGTCCTCCGCAGACATGCTGACCTCCCAGCCCTGTTCCGGTTTGCAGCCATCGCTCCTCTGGAGATCCCGGACTGGTTAGCCAGGCTTCCTGACAGGGACGCTCGCTCTCCTGGAGGAGGGCCATCGAGACCCCGATCCGAGGGACGCCGTCGGCAACGCAGTGCCCCCGTGGCGCGCTCTACTAGCCCCTCGGCTTCCCCGGAATTTTGAGTCAGCATTGCCGAGGTCCGTGAGTAATGACTTGGCCCCTTGCCCGCCGCCCCTGCCTGTCCCGGGTCACATCCCTGAGCTTCACCTGCCCTTCCCTGATGGCTGACTGTCCTGCCTTGTGGTGACTGTCCCCCCAGCTAGATTTGAACTGCACTAGTCCCGAGAGCCGTGCCGGGCTTCCAGCTGACCCCGAATGTCCCCAGGTGCCTCTGACTGCTGCCCATGCCGAACTTCCAGGGCTCAGGTCATCTGCCTCCCCCCGTATCCCCCTCTCTTGGATCTTGACTCCCCTAGATCGGCTCCGTGACTCCTGCTCCCCCTAATGCTGACATGCGGGGGCTCTGGAGCGGCTCAAGGCGGTGCGGTGCCTTGCTCCCGCCTCCGAGGCCTGGGTGTCTGGCAGGCCTGCTGACTCTCTGCAAGTTTAGATCTCAGAGTAGTATAATTGAACTGTTGCCTCTCATATTGCTTGCTGACTGTATGCACAATTTAATGCTTTCCAGATGTGTGCACGCCTGCTCTTCTGTGGTTACTGGGGGGGGCGCCTGGGTCTGGTCGTACTTGCTTGGGTTGCGTGCCGGATCTGGGTGTTACCCCGCGCTGCAGGAGAGGGGATGCAGGGCGCTGCCGGTGGCTCTCGGAATTCACTTTTGCTTCACCCCCCCCTCCCTTATCCCCCCTCCCCCCTCCTTTATCCCCCTCCCCCCTCCCTTATCCCCCCTCCCTTATCCCCCCTCCCCCTCTATCTCCCCCTTCCCCCCCTCCCTACCCCCCCCTTCCCTCCTTCCCCCCCCCTTCCCCCCTTCCCCCCTTTCATTCTTCCCTTCCCCCCTCCCCTCCATTCCCCCTCCCCTCTTCTTCTTCTTCCTCCCCTCCCCTCTTCTTCCTCCCCCCTTTCTACTAACCCCTCCCCTCCCTTCCCCTTCCCCTTCCCCCCCCCCCTTCTCCCCTCGGGGGTTGGTGTGTTGTATGTGTGGGGTGACGTGGTATGTCCCCCTCTGGTCCGATGCCACTGATCTTGAGGGGGACGTCTGGATGGGGAGCGGGTGCAGTCTCTGGCATCTCTGTCTTGAGTGCCATTGAATTGTTAATTTGGTTCTTCTCGGGCGGGGGGTGGGGGGAGGTTTTCCTCTCCGGTTCAGGGGCTCAAACTGTTGCACTATGTTATTGGTATCTTTATGTTTGAGTTGTTGGTGTTTTTCAGCTGGTTACAATACTGTGTTGCTATGATCTTTATTGGCCGGTTGAGGAGCCGGGGAGCGGTCACCTACCTCTCCCAGTTGGTGGCTCTCCTCGTTCCCCACGTAGGGTGATCCTTTGGTGCCTGTCCATTTTGCCCTGCCTGCGGGGTTGGTGGTTCGGGCCCTGGGGTCCTTTGAGATTGAATTCTCTCTGGTGCTTCGGCACCTTAGTACTTTGTAAGTAGGCGCGTGTTTTGCGCCTTTTCCTTCTCTCCCTCTTTTTCCCTCCACCTTTTCACTTACCTTTACATCTCCGCTGTTCCCCTTCCTTTTCTTTCCCCCCTCTCCTTCCCTCTCCCTCCTCCGCTCCTTTTGGTTTTTTGTTTTCAACCGGTGGGCTGGACCCGCCGGTTGGGGGGGTTATGGCCGCCCCTCGTCCGGACCCGGTACGTTTGGTCTCCTTAAATGTGAAGGGGCTCAATACCCCTGAGAAGCGCTCCATTGTGCTGTCGGAACTCCATCGTCTCCGTGCTCATGTTGGATTTTTGCAAGAAACGCATTTCAAATTGAGCAAGATCCCCAAATTGGGAAACAGGCGTTTTCCAACGGTTTACCATGGCTGTTCCTCTGATTCCAAGACTAAGGGGGTTAGCATCTTGAATTAATGTAATGCTCCGTGGACGCTCTCGGACGTGTGGAGCGACGAATCGGGCAGGGCCCTTTTTGTAAAGGGCCAGTTGGGTTCCACCCCTGTCACTCTGGTGAATCTCTACCTGCCCAATACGAACCAAATCTCCTTTATGGACTCAGTGCTTTCTAAGCTGGCAGATTTGGCTGCGGGACAGATCCTTATGGGTGGGGATTTTAATTTGGCTCTTGATCCACTGGTGGACACCTCTAGGGGTTCCTCCCAGCTATCCTATGCTGCTCTACGTCGCTTCAAGCAGTTGATTCATGCCTTTCGCTGGGTTGATCCGTGGCGCGTTCTCCATCCCGGGGATAGGGATTATACTTTCTTCTCCCCCCCCCCCCCACACGACTCATATTCGCGTATCGACTTTTTTTCGGTACCGCAGTCCTTGCTTCCCAGGGTCTCCGCTGCCTCAATTGGCTCTATTGCTATTTCGGACCACGCTCCCGTTCTCCTCGACCTAGACCTGCGCTCCCCTGAGTTGTCACAATGGCAGTGGAGGCTTAACGACACCCTTCTCCAGGACCCTGCTATTCTGGGTATAACTTGGTGCTGAATTGAGGAACTTCTTCCCCTCCAATGCCACCACAGACAGTTCGCCCATGATGGTCTGGGAGGCTCACAAGAGTTATATGCGAGGGGTCCTGATTAAGCTCGGGTCGCGGAGGAAGAGGGGAAGGAGTGCCCAAATGTCTGACCTCCTGGCGAAAATTGGCAAATTGGAGATGGCTCACAAGCGGTCTCAGGCCATTGCTGTTCTTCAGGAGCTCACTGTTCTTCGGGATCAGCTCCGTGATCTGGTCCTCTTCCAGGCCAAGGCCGCCCTGGCTAAATGTCGCCGTGCTTTCTACGAGCACGGGGAGAAATGTGGGAAATTGCTGGCAAGGGCATTGCGTCAACAGAGGTCTAGGGCATTTATCCCGGAGGTCTCCGACTCAGCGGGCCGGAGGGTTCACTCGACGACGGACATAGCTGAGGCTTTCCGCCTGTACTATTCCTCCCTGTACAATCTGCCCTCTGACCCCTCGCCGTCATCACGCGCTGCCAGGATCCAGGATATTGGGTCGTATCTCTCGGCCTCCGGCCTCCCCACCCTTTCTCCGGAAGATGTGGAGGAGTTAGACGCGCCTCTGCGCCCTGGGGAACTCACTGCAGCCCTGGGGGGCATGCAACCGGGGAAGGCACCTGGTCCGGATGGATACACCCTTGCGTACTACAAGTGCTTTGAGGAGGTCCTTTCGCCTCACTTCCTATCCACATACAATGCGGCGGGTGAGTCGGCGGCCCTTCCGGTTGACTCCTTGCGCGCCCATATAACTGTCCTAGCCAAGGAGGGTAAGGATCCACTGCTGTGTGCGAGCTACAGGCCGATTTCTCTCTTAAATATCGACCTGAAACTCTTCACCAAAATCCTGGCTTCTAGACTGGCTCCCCTGCTCCCAAGTTTGATCCACGATGATCAAGTGGGTTTTGTTACTGCCCGGGAGGCCCGGGACAATACCGCCAAGGCGATTGACCTCATCCATTATGCGAATAGCCGCCGAATCCCAATGCTGGTCCTGTCGACGGATGCCGAAAAGGCGTTCGACCGGGTGAATTGGGACTTTCTCCTGGCTACCATGGAGCATGTGGGCCTGGGGACGCGCCAGTTGTCCTAGATCAGGGCCATCTACTCCAGGCCTTCGGCTAGGGTGAAGGTCAACGGGTCTCTCTCGAACTCCCTCGACATTGGGAATGGCACTCGACAGGGGTGTCCACTCTCCCCGTTGATTTTTGTTCTCGCTCTAGAGCCTTTTTTGAGGACGGTGAGGGCTAATGCGGATGTGGCCGGACTGTCGTTGAGTGCCAGTGAGTCGCCTAAAGTGGCGGCGTACGCGGACGATCTACTTTTCTTCCTGACACGTCCTCTCACTTCCCTTCCGAACCTCCTGCGGGAATTTCGGGTTTATGAGTCGCTGTCGTTTTATAAAATCAACTACTCGAAGTCTGAGGCGCTAGCGGTGGGTCTGCCGGCTTCTTTGTCGACTCTCCTTAGAGCTGACTTTTCCTTTAAATGGGGCCTGTCTCACATCAAGTACCTGGGGATATCTCTCCCGAGTTGCCCGGAGAGAGTCTTCGACTGTAATTTCCCGCCTCTTTTGACCCGCATCAAGCAGGATCTGGAAGTGTGGAGCCATGGGACTTTTTCCTGGTTTGGGCGCTGCAATATTATAAAGATGAACATCATGCCCCGCCTCTTATATGTGCTTCAGGCGCTGCCCATCAGGGTCCCGTCCTCCTTCCTCAAGAGGGTGAATAGGGTGTTTCGGGAGTTCCTGTGGCGTAGGGGTTCCCCCCGCTTGGCGCTGCGGGTGCTCCGGATGCCTAAACTGAGTGGGGGAATGGCGATGCCCGACGCGATCCTCTATTATGAGGCGTGTCATCTTGCTCGCATTGTCGACTGGTACCGCCATGGCCCCTTGAAGCAATGGGTCCGCCTTGAACGTTTGTCCGTCGAGTCTCCCCTGGAGTCCGCCCTTTGGAGCCCTAACCCGGTGCCTAGGGAATTAGATGCCCATCCGACTGTAGGTGCCACGCTGGTGGTGGGAAGGCGTCTTTGCCACGATGGCCAGTTGGCGTCCTTTCCCTCGCCTCTCCTCCCGGTGATTGATAGCCCGGACTTCGGGCCTGGGGTGGATCAGCCCGGTTTTAGGACTTTGAAGACCGCTGGGGTCCATCAGGCTCGGCACTTTGTGAGGACTGGGACTTGGGTTTCACGGTCTTACATGAACTGCACTGCGCCCTTTACCTCCCTGTCTTTTTGGCAACGAGTCCAGCTGGCTCACTTTCTACAAGCTCTTCCTTCAGCGTCTCTGTTTTCGAGACGGCTCACGTACTTTGAGGATTTGTGTTCTGACACCTCCCCCCTTCGCCACACGGTCTCTCTGGTTTACCGGGCCCTGGCCTCGCCGGACGAAGCTTTTCGTCCCCCATTTATTGCCAAATGGGAAAGGGACCTGAATGTATCTTTTACGGACCATCAGGTTGAGAGGATATTATTTTTCACGTACAAAACCTCCCGTTGCTCGTGGTATCAGGAGGTGGGCTATAAGTGTTTAACCCGCTGGCACTATACCCCAGCCAGGCTTCATCGCGTGTTTCTGACCTGCCCCGAGGTTTGTTGGCGATGTGGGGAGGAGGTGGGCACCTACCTACACGTTTTCTGGTCGTGCCCGTGTTTACAACCCTTCTGGAAGGAGGTCCTACGCATTGCCTAGAAATTTACGGACCATTCCCTCACCCTGGACCCGGCCCTCTTCCTCCTTCATCATCATGAATATCCGAGAGCGTCCTATCGGAAGTCGATTCTGCCACTTCTGTTCACGGCGGCTAAAAGCTGCATCCCCCCGCTCTGGAAGCAGACGCAGCCTCCTACGGTAGCTATGTGGCTCCGCAAGGTTTCTTGTCTCAACAATATGGAAGATCTAGTAGCCACTGCGCACGGTACACGAGAAAAGTTCCTGAAACGCTGGTTCTACTGGCACGAATTTAAATACACTTCGGAATACACGGAGTTGATTACCCGCTAGTGGTCGCTGGGCGAGGGTCGGCCGGCCTTCCCCCCACCCCCCTCTTTTGCTCTTTCCTGACCCCTTCCTTTCTCGCTCTGGTCTCCTTCCCCCTTCTCTTTTCTCTTTGTTTATTCTCCATAGCTTTTTCTTCTCTTTCTTGGCTCTAGGCATACCGTCTATAGGTTTTTCTCCCTCTTTGCCGCTCCTGGGTATTGGCTGATGTATTGTTGACTTCCTGTACGGTGGATCGGTTGGTTTCCGGGAGTGGCGCGATGCGACACCCCTTTGGGGGAAGTACCACCAGTGAGCCCTCTGGAGTCTGCCGCGATATTCCGGGGCGCCTGGGGGGGGCCTCCCTTCCCCGGTAGCCGGCCATGAGATGGATGCCGGTGGGGCGGGGGGGGTCTGCCTGAAGGTGCCCTGCGAATTTATTTGTTCAATATCCAGCTCTAGAGAGCTAAGGCCGTGGGCTTCATGGAGGGTTTACATTTTGTCTCAGATGTGCTCTATAGACGAACTAGTGCTATGTTGGTACATTTTGAAGTGCTGTTTGTATTGTCCATACTTTATTATTTGCTCGCTATACTCGACAGTTGATTGTACTTGCTGTTGATATGTGGTATGCCTGTATGTTTTCTTTCTAATAAAGAATTTTGGAAAAAAAAAAAAACATTAAAGGGGGACTCCCGCTTTAGCGCGGTATAGCGGTGTGGACCGCAATTGCAATTTAAAGGGGCAAAAGGAGTCCCAAGGTGAAAATTTCGCCTCTCTCCTGTCTGTCTGCAGCCTTAGAAACTCTAGCATCAAAGGTGGATCTTCTGATGAAACGAGTTACTACCCAAAAACGGTCGATGCCCTCTCAGTCTTCTGAATCAGAGCCTGATGTGGTTGCCACGGACAATCCCATCCCTGAGGGATCCCTATCCTCAGTCAGATGGTGAGGAGGATGAGTCCTCCTCAGCTGCAGCACGGGGACACGTTCTGGTGAAAGCACTGATTCGTTCAGTAAGGGAAACATTGCAACTGGATGATGAGCCCACACAGTCAGGAAAGCGAGATGTCTTCGGCTCCCGCAAAGCCCAGAAGTCGGGTCAGGTTTTCCTTGTCCCGACGATTTTCATGATATTGTGAATGAGCAATGGCGGCGCATTAAGCACAAGCTGGTGGTGCCCAAGCACTTTCAGCGCCGTTACCCCTTTGCAGACTCAGTTTCCAATCGTTGGACAGTGTCACCTACGGTGGATCACACTGTTTTCCGGTTGAATAAATCTACTGTGGTACCTGTTGAAGACTCCCCGGTGTTTAAGGACTCAGTGGACAGGCGAATGGAATCCCTTTCCCGCCACCTGCACTTGTTGGCAGGTTTGCTTCTAAAACCTGTGTTCGCCTCCATCCTGGTTTCTCAGACGGTTACAGAATGGGTCAAGGTGCTTAGGAGCAACTTGAATGCTGAGTTAGTTCCTCCTACTCTAATTGAACGCACGGATCAGATGGCCTAGGCCATATTGTACCTGTGTGATGCGGCCCTGGACGCGGCTCCTCTGGTTGCCAGAGTGTCTGCAGCGGGGATTGCCATGCGCCGCATGGTTTTGCTGAAGAGCTGGTCGGCTGACTAGGCTTCTAAGAAGGCCGAAGTTGATCTTTCCTTTTTAGGTGAACCTATGTTTGGTAACTCCTTGGATGAGTTAATCAAGGGTCTAACGGGGGGTAAAAGTACTCTTATCCCCCCCCCAATCCACAAAAGGTAAGGCACCTCACAGTAAGCGGGTGCCTTCCTTCAAGGCTCACAGTGGGCTTTTTTGTGCCTTGGGCGCAGCAAAAAGGCAAACCGTTCAGAGCCTCCGGAGGACAGAAGAAGGCTTGGTCATGTAAGCCCAAGGCCAGCCAGTCCAGTGCGGTGGATAAATCCTCCTCTGCATGAATGGACGCCCTCACCCGGTTCAGGGATGGGGGGACGTCTGCGTTACTTTCAGGAATCCTGGACGTCTCTGATTCAAGACAAATGGGTTCACAAACTGATTCATACAGGGTGCAAGATCGAATTTCGGTCTTGCCCAGCAGACAGGTTCTTTCCATCAAATCTCTGTCTGTCTCCGGATCATTTGACAGATCTCAGGGAGGCGGTGCAGGATCTCCTTGCACAGGGTGCAATCGTCCCGGTTCATCAGCAAGACAAGTTTCAAGGTTTTTACTGTTCACAGTGCCCAGGAAGGAGGGCAAGGTGCGTCCAATTCTGGACCTCAAATCGCTGAATCGCTTTGTGCAGGTGCAGAAGTTTTTCGGATGGAATCCATTTGGTCGGTGGTGGTGGCGTCATTAAATCAAGGGGATTTTCTGGTCTCCATTAATTTAAAAGATGCGTATATGCACATCCCTATTTACGAGGGTCATCAGCGGTATCTCCATTTCGCGGTGGCGGAGGAGCACTTTCAATTTGTGGCATGACCCTTTGGTCTAGCTTCCGCTCCCAAAGTCTTCACCAAAGTTTTGGCCCCGGTGCCGGCTCTGCTACGCAAAAAGGGGATTGCAGTCCTCGGTTATCTGGACGATCTGTTAAGGGCAAGCACTTGTGCCACCCTGTTGGGCGACCTAACATTTACGGTTCAGACGCTTCAGAAATTCGGGTGGACCATCAACTTCCAGAAGTCTGCGCTGACCCCGTCAGTACGTCCTGAGTTATCTGGGCATGGTCTTAGACTCCTCTCAAGCAAGGGTCTTTCTTCCAGAGGAAAAACTCCAGAGCTTGCAGGGCGAGATCAGGATCCTGATGGACAACGATCTTTCCTCCCTGCGGATGTGTATGAGGTCCTCGGGGCTGATGGTGTCGGCCTTCGAGGCGGTCCCGTTTGCCCAATTTCACACTAGACCTCTACAAGCAGAGATTCTTGCCAAGTGGAACAAGGATCCGCAGTCCTTGAACAGGATGATATGCCTATGCAGTCTCACAAAGTCAGAGCTCTTGTGCTGGCTTCAGTCGCCCACTCTGAACCAGAGTGCCCGGGCGGCCAAGAAAGTGGCCGAGATTCTGACTTGGGCCAAGGCACATGTTCCGGCTCTCTCCGCAGTTCACATTTCAGGAGTGGAGATCTGGCAGGCGGATTACCTGAGTCGTCAGGTTCTGGATCAGAGGGAATGATCCCTGCATCCAGAGGTTTTTCGCCTCCTGTGTGCCCGATGGGGAACTCCAGAGGTGGATCTGTTTGCTTCTCGTCTAAACAAAAAGGTAGAGCAGTTTGTGGCCAAGGCTTGAGATCCTCTGGCCAATGCCACAGACGCATTGGTGGTACCTTGTAGCCGGTATCGGCTGATTTATACCTTCCCTCCGATACAACTGTTGTCGAGGTTTCTTCGCAGGTTGGCGGTGGAGAAGGTGCAGGTGATTCTGGTGGCCCCAGACTGGCCTTGCCGGTTTTGGTACGCAGACCTAGTAAAGCTGGTCGTCGAGCCTCCCTGGTGGCTGCCTCTGAGGATCTGCTGTCTCAAGGGCCGATCTTCCATCCTGCTTTACGGTCGCTGGCTTTAACGGCATGGCTGTTGAAGGCCAGGTGTTGAGAGACTGAGGTCTCTCGGATTCTGTGATTACCACCTTGCTGAGAGCTAGGAAGGCGACTTCCAGGAAAACGTATCATACTTAGAAGATGTATATTGCCTGGTGTGAGTCGCAAGGTTTGCATCCTCGCTCTTTTTCGTTGGTGAGGGTCTTGGCCTTCTTGCAGAAAGGAGTGGAGGAGTGGAGCAATGTTTGGCTTTATGCACGATTAAAGGTCAGGTGTCGGCCTTAGCCATTTGCTTCCAATTTTCCTTTGGCGACTAATTCCTTTATTCACACCTTTATTCAAGGGTTGCGTCATTTTGGCTCCACCGAGGAGATCCCCTTTACCTCTATGGGATCTGAATTTGGTTTTGTCCGTTTTTCAACGACCTCCCTTTGAAAATATTAGGGACATTTCTCTGCCTTTGTTGTCAGAAGGTTGCCTTTTTGGTGGCTATCACCTCTGCACGCAGGGTGTCTGAGTTGGCTGCTCTGTCCTGCCGTTCGCCTTATCTGGTCGTTCATAGGGATAAGGTTGTTCTGCATTCTAACCAATCTTTTCTCCCTAAGGTGGTGTCAGCTTTCCACCTCAATGGAGATATTGTCTTACCTTCGCTCTGTGCTCAGCCCAAGCATCCCAAGGAATTTGCCTTGCATTAGCTGGATGTGGTTCGGGCGGTCAGGGTTTACCTGTCAGCCACGGAGTCCTTTCGGACATCTGATTCTCTGTTTGTCCTTCCTGAGGGATCTCTTAAGGGTTTGGCTGCATCTGCTGCAACCATATGAAAGTGGTTCAGACAGACTTGTTCAGGCATGACTATTTACTGCGGCAGTCAGCCCCCTACAGGCAAAATGACGCAGGGCTACGTCGCTCGCCTACGAGCCTCTAGGGGGCGAGCTCCCGCCCCCGCTCGTTCACTAACATCCCCGTGCGAGTGACCAGCGGCTCCGATGTCCGCCGGTCACTCGCGATCTTCCTCTGGAGAGGGAGAAAGGCAGGCGGCTAATGTAAACAAAGTCGCCTGTCATTCTTCCTGAGGTAACTGCAGAGATCATACGATCCTGCTATGTAGGATCGTATGTCTCTGTGGTTACATCACAAGCCACGCCCCCCCACAGTTAGAAACATGCCCCTAGGGATACATTTAACCCACTGATCACCAATAAAGTTAACCCCTTCTCTGCCAGTGTAATGTTTACAGAAACAGTGCATATTTATAGCACCGATTACTATAGTAATGTCACTGGTACCCCCAAAAGTGTCAAAAATGTCAGTCAAGGGTCCAATCTGTCTGCAGCAATGTCGCAGTCCTGCAAAAAAAATAGCAGATCACCGCCATTACTAGTAAAAAAAAAAAAAACAATAAAAATGACAAATCTTTCCTGTAGTTAGTAGACGCAATAACCTTTGCGCAAACCAATCAAAATACGCTTACAAACATATGTAGCAGAAAACAAATTGGCCTAAAATGTTAAAAAAATTTGTGTTTTACATTTTTTTGGGGGGAATTTCATATAAAAAAATGTGAAAAATATAATTTTTTCAAAATTGTCACTTTTTTTGTTTATAGCGCAAAAAGTAAAAATCGCACAGGTGAGCAAATACTACCGAAAGTAAGCTCTGTTTGTGGGGGAAAAAAGGACGTCAATTTCATTTGGGTACAGCGCTGCACGACCGTGCAATTGTCTGTTAAAATCACGCAGTGCCGAATCGCAAAATAGGCCCTGGTCTTTGAGCAGCCAAATCCTCCGGGGCTTAAGTGGTTAAAGGGTCAAGTTCCTCCTTTCCCTGTGAGGGTGCATTCTACTAGAGCGCTGAGTGCCTCTTGTCCTTTTCGTCATCATTCTTCTGTGGCTCAGATGTGTAAAGCGGCGACCTGGTCGTCGTCTATACAAACTTTTACAAAATTCTACAAGGTTGATTTGATGGCATCTTCGGATGCTTACTTTGGCCACAAAGTTTTGCAGGCTGCTTTTTGACGAAGAGACCTAGTTTTCTCTTTTGGGGATAAATTTTTGTTTTGAGGTAAGCTCCTGTTGATGATTGAGCTTTTTTGTTGCCCTGTTGGCTACGTTCTTAGCCTTGATATTGCGTTAACAGTTTTTTGGTTGCGTTCTTCCCACCCCTTATGCCTACACTGCTTTGGGACGTCCCATTAGTGAAGAAGCATTGAGAGCTGCATCTGTCAGAAGACGTAAGAGAAAATTGGATTTTTAGAAGAACTTAACGTAAAATCCTTTTCTCTGAGTCCTCTGACAGACGCAGCTCCCTGCCTTCTATTTTGGTGTTGGTTGTGTCTTCTTTCACTGCTTGCCATGAAACTGATTTTAGAGCACTGTGTGTCTGGGGTTATGTCGTGAGGGACAGCCCCTATAGGCGTGTCGAGTGAAAGTTTTTCACTGCCTAGTCTACTCCTGTATATGGCGCATAACCCATTAATGAAGAAGCATTGAGAGCTGCGTCTGTCAGAGGACTCGGAGAAAAGGATTTTACGGTAAGTTCTTACAAATATCCAATTTTTCTGCACTTCAGTTTTCGTGCATAGTTAAGTCGCTTAACCTTGTTTCCACGTATGCCTTTTTGGCTACATTTCGTAAATGAAGACCATTTCTGTACACACTTCTCTGGACAGTAGATGGGTGAACCTGGTTCCCATTAGTTTCCACCAGTTCTTTGCTGATGGCACTGCTTGACATCCTCTGACGTCGAAGAGGAGTAAGCGTCTTGTGTCTTTCATCTGCTGCATTAAGTTTCCGTGGCCGACCACTGTCTACGGTCCTCTACATTGCCCGTTTTTATGCATCATCTTGAGTCTGCTTTAAAATCTTTGCCTGGGAGAGACCTAGCTGATGCAGTATAACTACCTTGTGTCTTGTGATGATCTGTTTCTCACAACCTCACCATAGTAGTAGAGTTTGTCTGTTTTTTTTTTTTTTTAACCTCAGACAAAGCTCTGTTTGAAGAGTGAAACCTGTTAGGTTTGGGTGATTTTATATTGGAAGCCCCTTCTGACTTTTTCATTTAGTTTCCCATGTTTTAAATTTTTGTCCTGACTCATTCTTTCCCCCTCCCCACCATTTTTCTTTTTTTTTTGTGGGGTGAGATAGGCCTTGTGTCAATGCAGTCTTGATTAAGAGAGAAGCTTTTTTGTGGATATGGTGATATATTGGGCTCGTCCATCAGTGGATATTTGTTTCCACATAGATGAGTGTACGTATCTAAGAGAGAAAATTTCATAGGGTAGAAGACAGCCCACATCTTCAGTAAGGCAGTTTTTACTAGTATACTTTTTCTTTCTGTTCATTTTTTTTTTTATATGTGGCCAATAGATGGGAGGAGAGACAGATGTACCCCCATCTCTTTATACGTGTTGGTGAGTAGACCTTGAGTTTATATATCCTCTAAACAGCCTGGAGCCTTTTTATTGAATGTGGGAGGAGATTATAACCCTCATATTGTCTATCAAGAAAAGTTTCACCATTTAAACTTGGTAGATGTTAATATTACCACATAGAGATAGAACGTTAATTCATATATAATGGCATTGACGTTATCCTATAAGAATACCTGTTATGGTCAGTTACATACCTTTTATGATTTACAATAAAGGTTAAAGCGGAGTTCCGGGCACAAAATCGGTATTTTTTTTTTTTGTGCCCCTCCGCTAGCTACACATAACCTGAAAAGGAATTGGATAGTTATTTTTTTTTTTTTTTTGTACACTCACCTTGTAATCAAAGATCGTAAATACTCACCTCAGGGTACTTCCTCCTCCAGCGCCGAGGCTCACCCCGTCACTTTCTGCCTCGTGATGATTCCTGGGAGCTGAACGTCATCGCTCCCAGGAATCAATGCGACGGCACCGGCCCCACACGTCACTTCCGGGCGACGCCGCATTCCCCTGCTAAACCGCTTCTGGGCATGCCCAGAAGCTGTTTAGGAATGCGGCGCCGCACCGGAAGTGACGAGAGGGGCCGGTGCGGCGCATTCTGGGAGAAGAAGACACGGAAGAAGACGCCGAAGAGGACCGCGCCGGCTTCAGCTGCCCACAAGAGAGATGGAAACGCTGTGGAAGAAATTTTCAAAGTAAGTATTTCTTCTTGCAGGTAAGTGCGAACCGGGACAGATCAGAGGCTAGCCATTGTGGAATGTGCTAGCCCTGACTGTCCCGGGGGTATGTTCATCAAAAAATGAGATCTGTGCCCGGAACTCCGCTTTAAGTTGCCTTTTGGTGCGTAGGGAAGTGCACCCTCGTCTAGTTCTGGTTTCTCATCCTGTTTATGCCTCCTACACAGCTGTATGACTGTGTATCAACCTACATATTAACTTGTTGATCAATATAACCTGCTTGGTATAATCATGCATGTGACTCTAATCCTACAAAATACCTGACTTTGCAAGTGTAAGAATTGATGCTGGTTTGAAGCCAAGGGGTAGTCACACCAAAAATGTATTTGATTTAGAGTTTTCTTCTGTTCACTCACTTTGCATTTTGTAAATTGAGAAAAATATTTAAATTATATTTCTCTATCATTCATTGATGGACGCAGTCTCTGTAGGATAGTAGGCAAAAAAAAAATTTCTGGCTACGCCTTTAGGCAGTCCCAGGGGGTATACCTTCTCTCCCTGCTATAGGATGTCAGTTTTAATCTGCCTTGTCAGGAGTGAGAACCTAGTTCCTTTGCTGGGATCTCTGGTCCTGGCAAGTTTTTTTTTTTTTTTCACCGGATTTTTCCTGTGAGATCTACAAGCGCAACTAAGCCGGATCTGGGCGACGGGCTGGATATATAGATCCAGTGGTCCAGAAAGATCGGCGGCCATGTTGGTACACCCGGTGGCCATTTTGCGGTGGATTGCCATTGAAAATCACTGGCGGCCATGTTCTTGGAGTCCCTAGAGGTGTTTTTTTTTTGGTGGTGGAGCCCCTCCCTATACCCTGGTGCTGACACTCAGGTTTTTCTCTGCTGACCGAGATTGCTGCAGGCAGGTGCTGTACAGAGGTTCTGGGCCTTCCTGGTGCATCTCTCTCTGCTGGGGGTCTTCAATGCGTTCTGTCTGACCTCTTGAATGTCCCACAGCGCTATTGCACCCCCAACATGGACCCTGCTGAACTTTCTTCCCCCACCTGACCCCTTCAAGGAGGCTGCAGGGCCCTTCAGATACCAGCTATCCATAGAAACACTGTTGGCGGTCTTGGAATCCTTTGTTTTCCGGGTGGAGTTGGCCTGTAAGGGGCGAGGTGCCAAAAAACGCCCCCCACTTACCCCTGCCCCATCTGATGTATCAGATTCTGAATCTGATTCAGTCACCGCAGACGTGGGTCTCCCTGCCGGATCTACTACCTTGCGCCCTGTCTCCTCTGATAGCGAGGATGACACCTCTCCCTCCGCCATCGCGCAAGAAAAGGCGCTGGTGGACGCACTGGTTGGTTGTTTCTGTGCGTGAGACCCTAAAAATGGAGGACACAGCTGTGACTGAGGCGCAGGTTACATTTGGCACTCACAAGCCATCCAGAGCGGCAAAGTTTTTCCCCATTCCCGTGTAGTTTGATAACATGGTTAAAAAGAATGGGACCGCTCAAAGCGCCCCCCTGGGGTGCCTAAGCGGATTGCTAGCGCTACCCCTTTGAGGAGTCCTTTATTAAAAAGTGGACTGTACCACCTACGGTGGACCTTCCAGTCTCCAGACTAAATAAAGCTACCATGATCCCATTGGAGGATTCCCCGTCTTTTAAGTATTCGGCGGATAGAAAGGCAGAGTCTGTGGCTTGCAATATGTACTCCCTGGTGGGGTCTGCATTAACAACGGCGTTTACTATTGCCCTTGAGTCACAAACCTTGACTGAATGGGCTAAGTTACTGTGCTGTGACCTGGAGGGGGTACAACTCCCCCCGCCTTTGCGGAGCTGATGAACCAGTTGGTGCAGGGGCCCCAATTTGTGTGCAATGCTTTGCTCAATGTCGGTTTCAGCTGTGGTCCTCCGGCATATACTTTGGCTAAAATGCTGGTCTGAGGATCAGACATCCAAAGAAGGCCTTGACTGATCTACTTTTTCAAGGTGATCGCCTGTTTGGGGCTACCCTTGATGACATTATCAAAGGTCTTACAGGGGGTAAGAGTACCTTTTTCCCACAGGCTAACAATGGTAATGACCAGGGGCGGACTGATAACCCATGGGGCCCCCGGGCAATATGAGATCATGGGGCCCCCCTGTGTCCATGTCCATGAGTACACATGTTGCAGCAGGAGTTAAACCCCCTGTTTCTTTTGGTGGGTTATCGTGACCCATTCAAGTGAATGAGGCCCACTCGGCAAACACCCTGCAACCATGTGCAATGCACATAGTTTCAGCATGCTAGTGTGTGATCCAAGGAGTTGAAGCAGGTGATGAGGAGGCAATACAACGCCTTCTCATTGCCTACTTTAACCCTTTTTTTTTTTTTTTTTTGCTGTACTGCACAAGGTTGCACAGCCTTTGCAATGCAGCCCCATTCACTTGAATGAGTTATGCTTGGCAGGTGCTACACCTACCAAGCGTGACAGGACATATAATTCCTGATGTGGCTGCAACATGTGTACACCCCTGGCCCTTGCAGTTAAAGGGGGTGGTGTGGGGGGTGAGTAAATACAGGGCTCAATTCTGAGGTTTTCCTGCCCCCAAACTGCAAATTTAAACAGGCCCTTGCTGTCCTGAACACCCTATAAAAGTTGGTGTTTAGGGGACCCCTTGGATGAGGACAGAGAGGGACCCCTGAGATAAAGACAGAGAGTGACCCTTGGGATAATGACAGAGAGGGACCCCTGGGATAAGGACAGAGGGGCCCCAGGGATGAGAACAGAGAGAGGGTCCTAAGATGAGAGCAGAGAGGGGGTCCAGGGATGAGAGCAGAGAGGGGGTCCTGAGATGAGAACAGAGAGGGGTTCCTGCAATGAGAGCAGAGAGGGGATCCTGGGATGAGAGCAGAGAGGGGATCCTGGGATGAGAGCAGAGAGGGGACCCTGGGATGAGAGCAGAGAGGGGACCCTGGGATGAGAGCAGAGAGGGGGCCCTGGGATGAGAGCAGAGAGGGGGCCCTGGGATGAGAGCAGAGAGGGGGCCCTGGGATGAGAGCAGAGAGGGGGCCCTGGGATGAGAGCAGAGAGGGGGCCCTGGGATGAGAGCAGAGAGGGGGCCCTGGGATGAGAGCAGAGAGGGGGCCCTGGGATGAGAGCAGAGAGGGGGCCCTGGGATGAGAGCAGAGAGGGGGCCCTGGGATGAGAGCAGAGAGGGGGCCCTGGGATGAGAGCAGAGAGGGGGCCCTGGGATGAGAGCAGAGAGGGGGCCCTGGGATGAGAGCAGAGAGGGGGCCCTGGGATGAGAGCAGAGAGGGGGCCCTGGGATGAGAGCAGAGAGGGGGCCCTGGGATGAGAGCAGAGAGGGGGCCCTGGGATGAGAGCAGAGAGGGGGCCCTGGGATGAGAGCAGAGAGGGGGCCCTGGGATGAGGAGAGGGGGGTCCTGGGATGAGAGCAGAGAGGGGGGTCCTGGGATGAGGAGGGGGGTCCTGGGATGAGGAGAGAGGGGAGTCCTGGGATGACAGCAGAGAGGGGTCCTGGGATGAGGAGAGAGGGGGTCCTGGGATGAGGAGAGAGGGGGTCCTGGGGAGAGGGGGTCCTGGGATGAGCGGAGAGGGGGGTGCAGGGATGAGGGGAGAGGGGGTCCTGGGATGAGGAGAGAGGGGGTCCTGGGATGACAGCAGAGAGGGGTCCTGGGATGACAGCAGAGAGGGGGCCCTGGGATGAGGAGAGGGGGGTCCTGGGATGAGGAGAGAGGGGGTCCTGGGATGAGGAGAGAGGGGGTCCTGAGATGAGGAGAGAGTGGGTCCTGGGATGAGGAGAGAGGGGGTCCAGGGATGAGGAGAGAGGGGGTCCAGGGATGAGGAGAGAGGGGGTCCTGGGGAGAGGGGGTCCTGGGATGAGGAGAGAGGGGGGTCCTGGGATGAGCGGAGAGGGGGGTGCAGGGATGAGGGGAGAGGGGGTCCTGGGATGACAGCAGAGAGGGGTCCTGGGATGACAGCAGAGAGGGGGCCCTGGGATGAGGAGAGGGGGGTCCTGAGATGAGGAGAGGGGGGTCCTGAGATGAGGAGAGAGGGGGTCCTGAGATGAGGAGAGAGGGGGTCCAGGGATGAGGAGAGAGGGGGTCCAGGGATGAGGAGAGAGGGGGTCCAGGGATGAGGAGAGAGGGGGACCAGGGATGAGGAGAGAGGGGGACCAGGGATGAGGAGAGAGGGGGTCCAGGGATGAGGAGAGAGGGGGGTCCTGGGATGAGGAGAGAGGGGGTCCTGGGATGAGGAGAGAGGGGGGTCTTGGGATGAGGAGAGAGGGGGTCCTGGGATGAGGAGAGGGGGGGTCCTGGGATGAGGAGAGAGGGGGTCCTGGGATGAGGAGAGAGGGGGTCTTGGGATGACTAGAGAGGGGGTCCTGGGACGAGGAGAGAGAGGGGGTCCTGGGACGAGGAGAGAGGGGGCCCTGGGACGAGGAGAGAGGGGGTCCTGGGATAACAGCAGAGAGGGGGTCCTGGGATGAGGAGAGAGGGGTCCTGGGATGAGGAGGGAGGGGTCCTGGGATGACAGCAGAGAGGGGTCCTGGGATGACAGCAGAGAGGGGTCCTGGGATGACAGCAGAGAGGGGTCCTGGGATGACAGCAGAGAGGGGGTCCTGGGATGAGGAGAGAGGGGGTCCTGGGATGAGGAGAGAGGGAGTCCTGGGATGACAGGAGAAAGGGGGTCCTGGGATGAGGAGAAAGGGGGTCCTGGGATGAGGAAAGAGGGGGCCCTGGGATGAGGAGAGAGGGGGTGGTCCTGGGATAACAGCAGAGAGGGGGTCCTAGGATAACAGCAGAGAGGGGTCCTGGGATGAGGAGAGAGGGGTCCTGGGATGACAGCAGAGAGGGGGTCCTGGGATGAGGAGAGAGGGGGTCCTGGGATAACAGCAGAGAGGGGTCCTGGGATGAGGAGAGAGGGGTCCTGGGATGACAGCAGAGAGGGGTCCTGGGATGACAGCAGAGAGGGGGTCCTGGGATGAGGAGAGAGGGGTCCTGGGATGAGGAGGGAGGGGTCCTGGGATGACAGCAGAGAGGGGTCCTGGGATGAGGAGGGAGGGGTCCTGGGATGACAGCAGAGAGGCGTCCTGGGATGACAACAGAGAGGGGTCCTGGGATGAGGAGAGAGGGGTCCTGGGATGACAGCAGAGAGGGGGTCCTGGGATGAGGAGAGAGGGGGTCCTGGGATGAGGAGAGAGGGGGTCCTGGGATGAGGAGAGAGGGGGTCCTGGGATGAGGAGAGAGGGGGTCCTGGGATGACAGCAGAGAGGGGTCCTGGGATGAGGAGAAAGGGGGTCCTGGGATGAGGAGAAAGGAGGTCCTGGGATGAGGAAAGAGGGGGCCCTGGGATGAGGAAAGAGGGGGCCCTGGGATGAGGAGAGAGGGGGTCCTGGGATGAGGAGAGAGGGGGTCCTGGGATGAGGAAAAGGGGGCCCTGGGATGAGGAGGGAGGGGTCCTGGGATGACAGCAGAGAGGGGTCCTGGGATGACAGCAGAGAGGGGTCCTGGGATGAGGAGAGAGGAGTCCTGGGATGAGGAGAGAGGGGTCCTGGGATGAGGAGAGAGGGGTCCTGGGATGACAGCAGAGAGGGGGTCCTGGAATGAGAGAGGGGTTCCTGGGATGAGGAGAGAGGGGTCCTGGGATGACAGCAGAGAGGGGGTCCTGGGATGAGGAGAGAGGGGTTCCTGGGATGAGGAGAGAGGGGGTCCTGGGATGAGGAGAGAAGGGGTCCTGGGATGAGGAGAGAGGGGGTCCTGGGATGAGGAGAGAGGGGGTCCTGGGATGAGGAGAGAGGGGGTCCTGGGATGAGGAGAGAGGGGGTCCTGGGATGAGGAGAGAGGGGGCCCTGGGATGAGGAGAGAGGGGGTCCTGCGATAACAGCAGAGAGGGGTCCTGGGATGAGGAGAGAGGGGGTCCTGGGATGAGGAGAGAGGGGGTCCTGGGATGAGGAGAGAGGGGGTCCTGGGATGAGGAGAGAGGGGTCCTGGGATGACAGCAGAGAGGGGGTCCTGGGATGAGGAGAGAGGGGGTCCTGGGATGAGGAGAGAGGGGGTCCTGGGATGAGGAGAGAGGGTGTCCTGGGATGACAGCAGAGAGGGGTCCTGGGATGAGGAAAGAGGGGGTCCTGGGATGAGGAGAGAGGGGTCCTGGGATGACAGCAGAGAGGGGGTCCTGGGATGAGGAAAGAGGGGGTCCTGGGATGAGGAGAGAGGGGGTCCTGGGATGAGGAGAGAGGGGTCCAGGGATGAGGAGAGAGGGGTCCTGGGATGACAGCAGAGAGGGGGTCCTGGGATGAGGAGAGAGGGGGTCCTGGGATGAGGAGAGAGGGGGTCCTGGGATGAGGAGAGAGGGGTCCTGGGATGACAGCAGAGAGGGGGTCCTGGGATGACAGCAGAGAGGGGTCCTGGGATGAGGAGAGAGGGGGTCCTGGGATGAGGAGAGAGGGGGTCCTGGGATGACAGCAGAGAGGGGTCCTGGGATGAGGAGAGAGGGGGTCCTGGGATGAGGAGAGAGGGGTCCTGGGATGACAGCAGAGAGGGGGTCCTGGGATGAGGAGAGAGGGGGTCCTGGGATGAGGAGAGAGGGGGTCCTGGGATGAGGAGAGAGGGGGTCCTGGGATGAGGAGAGAGGAGTCCAGGGATGAGGAGAGAGGGGGTCCTGGGATGAGGAGAGAGGGGTCCAGGGATGAGGAGAGAGGGGTCCTGGGATGACAGCAGAGAGGGGGTCCTGGGATGAGGAGAGAGGGGTCCTGGGATGAGGAGAGAGGAGGTCCTGGGATGAGGAGAGAGGGGGTCCTGGGATGAGGAGAGAGGGGGTCCTGGGATGAGGAGAGAGGGGGTCCTGGGATGACAGCAGAGAGGGGGTCCTGGGATGACAGCAGAGAGGGGGTCCTGGGATGAGGAGAGAGGGGGTCCTGGGATGACAGCAGAGAGGGGGTCCTGGGATGAGGAGAGAGGGGGTCCTGGGATGAGTGACAATCTGCACCTCTTTGATTTGGGGAGAAGGGGCAGTAAGAGAACATGTTCTTGGGGGTGCATTTGGAGGGGAGAGGTCAGAGTTGAAATCCCCTCACACCACCTCCTCACCTTCTAGCACAAGTCATCCCCCTAGCATATGCCCCCGCCCCCATCACTTCTCCATATGTGCATCCTTGTTATCTGTCCCCCTTCCATATCCATAAACTATGTACAGTACATACCTCAGATAATCAGTGCAGCTCTTGAAGTTAATGTCCCTCCTCCCCGGCTACTCCTCCTCCCCCTGTCTGTGTACTTCAGAGCCGTGGAGGAGGATCCTTGGTGAGCTCTGTGTGTACTGTGCAGGCATCAGTTGGGGGAGAGATGTAAGTGTCGGCTGCTGTAGAGGGACAATCGCTGCGTGAGGGAGCCCAGGCACCCTGAAAGAGATGCAGGGAAGGTGTCCTGAGTGCCCACGCTAGTGTGTCTCTGTCAGGCCAGTTACCGGAGCTCAGTGCTGGAACTTGTTCTGGCACTGGGCTCCGGGATCATCACAGATGCTTTGGAAGGTAGGTGCCAGGAGCCTCTCATGGGGCCCCCTACTAGCCCCGGGCCCTCGGGCAGTGCCCGAGTGCCCTAATGGTCAGTCCGCCCCTGGTAATGACTTGTCGTAGATGGGGTCCCTTTTTTCTGCACACAAAAAGTTTTTTTGTCCCTCAGGGACAAGTGATAAAGACAAACTCTGAGGAGGTCACAGGAAGTGACGAAACACGTCAGTTTGGAACGCATAGCGTCATTACCGGAAGCACCGCTCGCCACTGCAGAGAGGATGCGCAGCCTGCACCAGCCGACCACTGACCACCACTGTTTTTTTTTCTTACCTGTACAATTTTCCTGCTTTTAAAACCCACTTTCTCTTACGTCCTCCGACAGTCGCCGCCCCTCCATATTCATCACAATGGGGTTATGACTTCCGCTCCGTAGGAGTAGCTAGGCAACAGAATATGTTAGTACAAAGACTTTTAACATATCCCCACCCCCAGGGGGTGGTCCCCTCAGTCTATAACCCTCCACTTCCTGTATCCAACTCAGTTTCAATGTCTAGCTTGTCAGGAGTGGCTGCATGTCTCTATGCTGGGGCTTTTGTCTCAGCCTTTCTCTTTTTGATTTTATTTGAGTTTTTTTCTCTTTCTTTACTTAGCTGTTATTTTTACCAGCATTAGTTTAGTTCTTCTGATGAAGAGGATCATGCGGGCTGCGTCTCGGGCTGACCCCCCTGGTCGCAGGTTGTGGGTCAGTGGTTTCTCAGCCCGCCATCGAGCGTTCAGTCAGGTTCTGAAGGTGATTTCTCTTAATATTCACCCTAGATACCTTAAATGTATATGTATATCATAAGTCCCTGACTTATTGGCTAAATCTAGTCTGTTCTATGCAAAATAAAGCAGAGCTCTGGAGAATGTTTTATCCTGTTAAAGAAGACACGTGCAACCACTGCTCAGTCTAAAACATTCTTAACTTTATTTTCAAAGCGGGGTAACTATTATACACAGTATTGAACAGGAAATACAGTTGGGAGGGGGAGTGGATACTCTCAGGAAGAGTCAAGTTCTCACAAAAATTAAACAATGGGTTAATACAGAATGTTCGTTAGAAATTGCAAAATACGCCTTGTCTAGACCCTATAGCTCAACTTAGAATAAAAGGAAGCAGAATGTGTTAGGTACAAAGGAAGTGGGGATGTATCTTTATCTTGAAATGTCAGAACATATCGGGTGATTGACTTAGGTCATTGTTCATGTTTAACTAAAGACTTAAAGTAACCTTAACTGAAACAAGTCATTACAAGTCAGAGTTGTAAGAAAGAAAATGGTGTTACACAGGTCAAGCTAGAAAATGGTTGCCAGCAACTAGAAAGAGGTCCTGTCATTCCCCTTCAATCCCCTCTAAAAAATCATAATTTCATATGCATGATTTTTCTCCTTATCATTTATACGGTGTCATCAGAGGACACAAGGCCTCTCTGGGAAGGGATAGCAGGTTAGGCGACAATGTCCTTGGCTTCCTTAGTATAATCAAATAAGGACCTAAACCTGCCCACCTAAATGGTAGACTTAGCTTTCTTGGCTTTATAAAACTTTACATACTCCTGATAATCAAAAGGGGTTTGGGTTTGTTGGATCAGAACACCTTGTCTAGCTGTTAGAAATGTGTCAACATTTTCAGCATCTCTGTTAAAGTACAAACTTACATAAGATCCCCCTCTGCTAGCTGAGTCTGGGTTCTTTGTGGTTTTAGCGATTAAACACATAATAAGCTTAAAAAATGCATATAAAATAATAGAAAAAGTAAAATCATCACAATCATCATAGCAATGTCTTTTAACCAGGAAAACACTCCTCCAAAACCAAAACCTCCCATACCTACAAAGGGATCCCAGCTTTTAGCAATGTTACGGGCCTCTTCTTGCAACTTATTGACCTCCTTTCTGTGTTGGGCAATTATGTCATAATAATTTGGCATTTCCAAAGTGGTATTGTATATCCAAGTGCAACATTCATAGTCCTCAGTATGCTCTGCTCACAGAGGCCAGTCAATGCAGCACTCATACTTTCTATAGCTAGATCATGTAATTCTAACTTCTTCCTAATGGCCCTTTGTTCAAGATTTAGCAATTTAATATCATCTGAATTCTTTTCCATTACCTCATCAATGATTCCAGAATAATTATTAAATTTTTTCATCATATCGATTGACCATCCAGTCCAGGAAGGGAGCCACGCCCACGCGAGGTCTCCTGTGCTAAACAGATCTCTTTTGATTCTATGTCTCAAGGGGTATCTTGGATGTGCACTTGCTTCAAGCATGTGCCCATTGTTGTCATTATCCACAACTCCCATAATTGGGACCACTGAAGCTAAATAACACCACCCTGAGACATGAAGGGGGACCCAGGGGTAACATTCCTTCCCACAACATACATATATACTCTTTCCCAGTGAAAAGGGTCTTTGGGAAATATATTCTTGTAGGCGTCTATTCTGTACTGCGGTCACAAGGTGGTCCAGTACTCTTTGTATGTCTCTAGAGAAATTCTGGTAATTACTCATTATGGTCTTATTTAAACTAGGACTTGATATATCAAACAGAGAACATGATTTTTTCAATGGGACTTGGCAGGAAGTAATATTAGAAATTGACTTTTTGCATATGGAAGAGTTAACACACACACCTACACAGGTTGAACTGGATGGACTATTGTCTTTATTCAACCTCACCTACTATGTAACTATGTAACACGTGTGTTATTTCCTAGGCTAAAACACCAGTCTGGGAAATGGCTTCTACCATCTACTGGGAAGGTGATATTATTATTACTTGATACATTGGTTAAAGTAGCGGAGGTCTCATTAAGGAACTGTGTAATATTCAAAGGGACAGCAATAAGAGGGATGCGGGCTGTTTCAGGATGGAGTTTGCTACATATCCAACATTTCTCAAAACCTGACTTCTTAGCATAAGCATATTTAAATTTTGTTAGTAACATTTCACTATGAAAAGTGGGTGGATTCTCATCTACATCATGCTCAATATTTAATTCTCTCTTTGTTCTATTATGTGTCTCATGTGCAGGATATGGTCCACATATACTTCTCATGACACCCAAGTCTTCAGGGTGATAGATACAGTTAGTAACAGTCCATACAAGGGAAAACACTGAAAATGGAATCAGGATTATCAGCAGCCATAGTTTGGCTGAGTCCGGTGCAACTGGAAAAGTCATTTTCTACAGGGTCTGGGCGGTCTGCCCCTGTCAGTACCCCCTTTTCTTGACTCTCCTGTTCAAGGTCAGGGCAATTTGCCCCCGTTAGTACCTCTCTTGCTTCTGGATCCTCCAGTTCAAGGTCAGGGCGGTCTGCCCCCGTTAGTACCTTCTTGCTTGCTTCTGGATCCTCTGGCTCAGGTCCTGTCTGCACCAACTTCACTCTAGTGGCATGGATCCAAGTAGGGCTGTGTTCGGTCAAAACAGCGATCCTGGTAACTGCTACCACAGTGGTCTCTGGGCCGTAGGCGAAATCCTTTTGTTTCTTTCCTTTGGGCAGCAGCTTCATCACCACTACGTCTCCTTCTCTGAAGGGATGGGTATTTTCCTGTAAAAAGAAAAGAAAAGGTGCGAGCAACTTTTCGTTCCATTCCACTTGATTCTTAAGTTTCAATTACTCTTTATTTGTGCTATTCATTCTTTCAATTATACCTGAACTCTGCGGATAATAATCTATTTTCAAGATTTTAACTAGTTCCTGGCATATTTTTGATATGAAAATTGGAGCATAATTAAACCTAATTCAAAGCAGGCACCCCCATCCAGGAATAATCTCCTGATGCGCGCCACCGTGTGGGCATCTCCCTTTTTGTGGTCCTAAAAACTTCCACTCATCTGCTGAACACGTCCACTATTTGACTAAAAAGAACTCTTATTTCTTCCCTGCTTTGGGCCTATATGTGAAATCTATTTGTAGATGTGTGAATGGGTTTGTTTGGGTATTGGAGATGCTCATGTTTGGATTGTTTGTTCCTAATACAGGTGATGCATCTAGCAACATATGCTTGCACTAAACTGTCAGTAATACTTCATATGTTCTTTCCCTCCCCCTGTGTCCTATTCCATAATACTAGGCAATAAACAGTGGGGCGCTAGCTGCGGGGATACACACAAGATCTCCCCTCTTTTAGAAAAAGGCTACTCTCAACTTTTTCTAAAACATTACCTAAGTCCTTAAAACTTGTTCTGTAGTATGTGTTTGTAGCTTCAACAATGTGTGATCTTTTGGCTTGGAGCAGGAAATTAACTACAAAAACATCCTCTGCTCCCCCTATGGCTGCCTATATATCATGTTGTGGAGTAACACAACCTTTCAATACCAGAAGCCCATTTAAAACTGGGGCCTACCTAGGGCAAATGATGTAGCCATCCCTATTACCATCTCACAAGATGCTATGTACTATGTTCGGAGTCACTTCAGGCATGCCTTAGGCCTGGACTGCGACCATCTTTGGACAAAAAACTATAGGGCAAAGTTTACCACCATACTCCTGGGCAAGTATACCTGTCATGGTCTTACAATTGTCCCTTGCATAAACACAAAACATTTTTCCATGATTTGGGAGGCCCAGTGCAGGCGCTACAACCATAGCATTTTTCAGATATATAAATGCATTCAACATTACTTGTGACATTTCTGGACCTGTGGTTTGTCTCAAAATGTTATTATAGATAGGAGTAGTCTGGATCCATAACAATTAATGATCCTGTGGGCGGGCAAGACCCACTGTGGGCTGGCAAGACCCACTAGAGCTTCAGCTCTTATGTGACTCTCCTTTCTCCCTCTGCGAGAACAAAACCAAGGTAAACAACACTTTCCTGACACCATTGTCATAATTCCTGTGACACTTTGTGTCCACATACATGTACATTTCTTCAATAAACTCACTCGCTCTGACTGGCCTCCACAGAGTGACTACATATGTTATCCACATATTGTAGCGGGACTGACCCATGAACAGGTGTCCATCCCCTCTTGCATGGTCTGGAGAACTATAGAGCGGACAATTGAATTGTCTGCTTGGCCCTAAGGCATTTCTACACCAGGTAAGTTACCTGGACTGAAAAAAATAAGAAACAAAGATGGCTGTGTCTCCTTGTCCAATAGGACACTTGAAAAAAAACACACTACTTAAACCAATCACTGTACAGTGGGTAGCATCGGATGGTATGGTTGTCAGTAGAGATGGCACATCAGATACCACTTGCATGCTATGATCAGATAAAGAACTAAAAAACTTTTTGGCTTAGTGCCAATTTTCCAAAAAACTTTTTTTTTTTTTTTTTTTTTTTTCTCGTGCCATTCTAACAAAAATCTGGCCAGAGGTTCCCCTCTTTTAATAGAGGATACACATAAAATATAATTTAAAAACTATAATCAGATAAAAAGTTAATCTGATTTGAAACTTTTGGCTCTGTGCCAACAGGGTCCAATGGTCACACTAATTGCGGTAACTCTTTCTGTCCAAAAATAAATTCCATAATTATGACAGGAAAAAAGATATGACATTTGAACGCTTTCTTGGCAAGTAGCCAATTTTCAAAATTTTGCAGGAAGGCTCCCCTTCACATAGGAGACCATTTGCCAAATATAATTTTTCATTATCTATAATTCTATAAAAAATAACTTCAAAATATCCTGCCGACAACGGCAATTTATATATATATATATATTTTTTTTTTTAATAAAATAGTGTTTTTATTCATTATTACTACGCTCATACAGGATGGGCACAATTGTATAAATGGCAAAACTTCTAAAAAATTATATAAAAATAATTGCATATGTGTAGGAATGCTGAGACCGTTCATTTGCAGAAGTGACCCCCCCCTCTTTTCCCCTCGTGTAAGGAAATGTACTAGTTTTAAATGTATCTGACACATTGGAGGAGGAGCCTGCGGTTCGTCGTGCTGAGGCCAGCAAGGAGACACGGCGGCCATTTTATTGGTTGGAAACAAAGGTTCTGAGAGTATAGCTCCGAGACATGCTGTGATTTCTTCATGCAAACGTGAGTTGCCACTCTGCTTTTACTGAATAAACCTGTGAACGTACTTCACTATTGGAGTTGTCCCTCTTTTCCTTATGTTCACTTGTTCCGGTCGGAGCTGCTGAGGGAACACTGGGAATCGATACATGTCGATCTTTGCACTGATTTGATCACACAGGCTGTCTTTGATCCTTGTAATGGGGGTCATTGCAATTTGGTAAGAGGCCATTTATTATCTTGGTGGCGGTTCCTGCACTCGGGGCTTTTTCCAAGTTTGAAGTGGTGGACAGTTTCCCTTCTTTATTGGAGCACTCTCTGATGAACTTTTGTTTACTGCACTTTTGTATTTGATCCATTTGAACATTTGTATGGACTGTGGATTCAATTGTGTTAGCGCTGCACCAATCCCATTCTATATTGCTATTTAGATCTGGTATTTCTGATTCTAGATCAGGTGCTGGCTGCTTTCATTTGGTCTGTTGACTTTTTATTCATGTATGTTTTTATCTTTACATTTTAGCGCAGCAATATCCCCATTTTTAATAAAATAGTGTTTTTATTCATTATTACTACGCTCATACAGGATGGGCACAATTGTATAAATGGCAAAACTTCTAAAAAATTATATAAAAATAATTGCATATGTGTAGGAATGCTGAGACCGTTCATTTGCAGAAGTGACCCCCCCCTCTTTTCCCCTCGTGTAAGGAAATGTACTAGTTTTAAATGTATCTGACACATAAACATTTTCTGCTTGTCTGACATTACGAAGAAAACTACACCTGCCTTGAAACCGTGGGGTGCAGGTGTGGTCAGGGGTATTTGTAAGGTAATATTATTATTATAGGGGGACCTATGTTGAAAATGTCCTACTCTTTGATTTGCCTCTTCTGATAAGGTCCTTGGAAATGCGCCCTGACAGGCTGCTTTTCTTTAGACAGATCAAAAGAGCCAGCCACATCGCTCTCTGTTATGGCTTTTTTGAAAACCTTACAAAGTTTTAGTAGCCCAATCAGAAACTTGCTGTTTTACAATTAACATGTACTGTGACTTTAAATTAACGGCAAATGTTTGAATTCTAAGACTGTGCTACTCAGCAATGACACTTCACTGCCCAAAAACGCCAAATTCTCACCCGTCTTCTGTCTATAGGCAATCGCTGTGGTCTATATCTACGTGTTTAAAGACTTTCACTTTCACTTCTAATAGCTCTACGTAGCTTTTTTCCTATTCTATTGTACTAATACGGGGCATAAATAAACCAATTCTCCCCACTTTTTCCATGTACTTTTATCAACTCAACTAAACATTTACTAAAAGATTTACTTGTATCCTAATATCTCTAAGGCTGGCCATACATGTCCGGACAACTCTTTATCGTACAATTTTCTGTTAGATCCACCACAAACCACATAAGAGGTCAAAATTAACATATTCATCTGTATTCAATTAGGCAGACGTTTGTACTACATAGCTGAAGGTAAATTTCAAGAAAACCGCACTGAAAATTGTAAGAAAATTGTATCATGCATGGCCAGCATCAGACCTAAACCTTCAGTATAATTTCACAAAAGCATAAACAAAACATGTCTCTAAGATTTACACATTCACAAAATCACTTAAATGTATCTGGGTCCTTAGACCCTCTTTATGGTTAAAAACCCTCCTGAAAAGCCATTTGGTGTATGTATATTACACCTTATACTCCCAGGTATAGTGGCTATCAAGAAGGCTTTCCCACCATTATAGACAAACAAACAATACACATAATAAACACTTATCTTGATTTGTCTGATAACCTACGATCGGTCAGTCAATTTTTACAGTAATAATGAAACTGTCGCTATCAGAACAGTGTGTTATATTAACAGTCAGCAGGCGCAATTTTTACAAGTCATATATAATTATAGATACAGTTTCCATATATGTCAAACCAGCAATATAATACCCCAATACAATATGACAATATTTTCAAATGGCATAACAAAATGAAATAACAAAACAATCACGTGATGAACGAACTTATCTACTTACTAAATAAGCTTTTGTTAGATCACACAAACAAATTATCTTATACTCTAAATCTTACAGTTCTATGCGATAGAAAGATGTTAGCAAGAAAAGGGGTAGTTTCTTTTTTTCTACACAGAACAGACTGACATCTATTTATTATTCACTAAAGGAACGGGGTTTTCCTAAAACCCCCTGGGCTTCCCTGAAACCCAAATAAAAAAATACTGTCGTCGTTGAAGACAGCTTCAACGCCTCCCGGAGACGTTTTATTTGTCCCTCCCAGAGGAACGGGAGTCTTCTCGAGAAAAAATCCCCTGGGCTTCCCAGAAGCCCGGATATTGTCTTTCCTTATAAATGACAAATCCTGTGTCTCCCAGAGACACTGTCTCGATACGTTCCCGGAACGTATTCAGGTTCAACAACCTAACATATAATATCTTTCCCTGAAAAATATTATTCTGGCTTCCCTGAAGCCTCTATATATATATATTAGTATTCAAGCTTCCCTGAAGCTTCTATATATATATATGTAAAGATCCAGAGCATCTCCCAGAGCTGCTCTATTATCCAACACGCTCCCTGAGCGTTTGGTGTCTATGGCTCAAAGAACGGAACCAGGGCCAAACGGCCAAGTCCCACCGGACAGGCAAACAGATAAAATAAAATACCTCCTTACCCAGACCGGTGAATCCTTGGACCCGTGATGGCCGCTCTCTCTCCGTCCCAGACGTAGCCCCCAATTCTGAAGGTGATTTCTCTTAATATTCACCCTAGATACCTTAAATGTATATGTATATCATAAGTCCCTGACTTATTGGCTAAATCTAGTCTGTTCTATGCAAAATAAAGCAGAGCTCTGGAGAATGTTTTATCCTGTTAAAGAAGACACGTGCAACCACTGCTCAGTCTAAAACATTCTTAACTTTATTTTCAAAGCGGGGTAACTATTATACACTGTATTGAACAGGAAATACAGTTGGGAGGGGGAGTGGATACTCTCAGGAAGAGTCAAGTTCTCACAAAAATTGAACAATGGGTTAATACAGAATGTTCGTTAGAAATTGCAAAATACGCCTTGTCTAGACCCTATAGCTCAACTTAGAATAAAAGGAAGCAGAATGTGTTAGGTACAAAGGAAGTGGGGATGTATCTTTATCTTGAAATGTCAGAACATATCGGGTGATTGACTTAGGTCATTGTTCATGTTTAACTAAAGACTTAAAGTAACCTTAACTGAAACAAGTCATTACAAGTCAGAGTTGTAAGAAAGAAAATGGTGTTACACAGGTCAAGCTAGAAAATGGTTGCCAGCAACTAGAAAGAGGTCCTGTCATTCCCCTTCAGGTACCGCTCCTGAAGTTCTGAACGACCCATCCCTGTTCGGTGCAGGGATGCTATGGTGAGGTGGCTACCTCACTGGACGCTGTGCGGTTTCTCAACCCACCATTGCTGCGTCCTGGATGCGACTCTCCCTGTCTCATGTACAGCGGCTTGTTCGCCTGTGCGGGTTCCCCACGCCACCTATGAGGTAAGTGTAAATCTATGTGGGGACCTGTCTGTCTGAGGGCTGTCAGTCTGGGACTGTGTTACCCTGCCTCTGTCACACTGTAAATGTTCCCTATCTCTCTGGTACATGCTGTGGGCTGCAAGGAGGGGGGCTGTGCTGCACTTCTGTGTCAGACTGGATCTGTGTGTCAGACTGTGTGCTGTATAACATGCATGTATCGTGTTGGGGCACATTTCTAAGACCGCTGCGGCGGTCTGCCATGTTTACTGTGCATTTCACTGAGTGAGGGTGCGGAGTTTTCGGCGCCAAACGACGCCATTTTGTCAGCGCTCGCTCCGGCCGCATGGTAACACTGCTGACCGCCATTTTCTTGTAGCCTTGCATAGGCTTGCACAGAAGCGCCCTGTATTGCATCACATCCCTGGGCGCACCGATCGGAGCAGCAGCAGCAGCATTGGACCTTACAGGTTTTATTTATCATTTTGTCATTGCCTAGGTTTAGCCTTTTCTCCCTGTGGGGGTCTCATATTGGGCTAAGTGTGTGTGTGCGGTGGGCAGCGCTCGCCGCGCTTGTTGTGGGGGCTGTTAACCCTTTCTTTTCCGATCTGCTCTGGGGGCAATGGATTCTCAGGAAAGCAAAATTCCTGCCACCTTGGTGGGCTCACAAGGGACTGCTGTCCCAGGGGGGGTTTTTGGCTGCGTTTGTGGCTAATCTTGCTGCTCAGGTGCACCTGCTGGTGGCTGCTCAATCCACACATGACCCAGAGTTTTAATTTCCTCTGGTTCAGAGGAGGATGGTGATGGGGCTGCTGTGGCTGGGGTCTCCCTATCGGGGTCCCGTTCCTCCCTGGACCTTGTAGGGTCAGAGGTGGAGGCTGAGGTAGAGGGGGTTGATAATTCTCCCCCTGGCTCGTCTGAAGAGCTTGCACTCATGGATGAATTGGTTGCTTCTATCAAGCAAACACTGCGTTTAGAGGATGAACAATGTCCCCCTGCTGCCTTGGCGGCTTATGGGACGCAGAAAAGGCGCAAAACGTCGCAGGTGTTTCCCTGCACTGATGATTTTAACGCGCTGTGAATGAACATTGGCGTAATATACGCAAACCTTTTGCTGTACCGAGTAGGTTTAAGCTACGCTATCCTTTTACGCCCGCTACTGATGAGCGTTGGTGTGTCCCCCCTCCGGTGGACCACGCGATAGCAGTTTTGAACAAGTCCACTGCGATTCCTGCTGAAGACACCCCGGTGTTCCGGGATGCCACGGACAAGAGGATGGAGTCCCTGAGAGGAAAGGAGTTTGATCCCTGATACCCGATTAGTAGGTGTGGCCAACGTCCCGGGGAAACATTTGGAAGAGTTTTTGGTGCCTCAGGTCAAAGGAATTGGGACTTTAAGGGCTCGGTAAAAATAGTATGTTTATTAAACATATATTGGTTTGCGATATGCAAAAATTATAATACAAACATGGGACAAACAGGGGGACAAAAATTGGGACTTTAAATGAGGATATGACATGGTAGGGTCAATACCTCCATCCCTAAATCAATTGAAAAATTCTGAGGGAGTTTGGGACTTTAAATGAAAACGCAGGTGCAATCTAGGGAAATTAATAAAAATGTATCCAGATATGTATATGCTGGTAAAAATGTGTATAAGATCATAGCATAATGAACCATAATGTTTATAGATAAACAATATTTATTCACATAAAAGATGTATAGTAAATAGTACAGTAATATTGGTAAACATGATCAAAACCACTGATACCACAAAATACATACTAAATGACATGATTGACACAGAGTAACATGATTGCACATATAAAATGACCCATATAGCTCTCAGTAATACAACGAGGAGGGACATAATGAAAAATTAATTCATAAATACATAATAAACAATAAATATTGGTAACGAATTCATATAAATAGATTGTATGATGATATCATGTAGCATCTAAAGTAGCTCTACGCGTTTCGTGAATAAGTTCACTCATCAGGAGCAGATGCAAATTATGTAGATGTATTATCTATAACAAAATAAGAGCTCGTTGAATGAATATGCCAGTAGTACAGTGAAGAACAAAAAGAAGAAAAAGAAGAAGAGGGGGGGGGGGGGGAAAGAAACAGGCTGAAAAGGAAACGTAAAACAGGTTTGTAAGCCTCCTCATACTTACAGAGCTATAAAGGTATCCAAAGTATCCGTATACAGTTTGAATATTACTGGTGCCTGGGGGACGTCTTTTCCGGGAGCTGTGGTAATAGGGTACGTGGGAGTAGCCCAAACTCTGACAGCAAGGTAAGTCATGGGGTTTGTGGTAGTGCCTGGGAGTAGAGTGAAAGGGGGAAGATTTGAATTAATAAATATAAATGTGCACCATGGGTAAAATGGGCAACGAAATGTGGGTAAAAAAGTAACTGGGGCAAAGGAGTGGGGGTGGGTACAAAAGTGAGGACGTAATATCCCAAGATGGAAGTTAAATGCGTGAAAAAGTGGAAAAATAAATAATCAAAATAAGGTGAGAGAGAATTAATGAGGATAAGAGAAGTAGTACCTTTAAATAATACAGTATGAGGCATAGTTAGAGGAGTGCGATAGACCAGGATAAAACAGAACCATAGGAGTGATAAATAGATCCACCGTGGTGTGCTGGCAGTGATGGAGATACGACCAACCGACCCCCCAACGTCACGCATGCGTCCATAAGGATAGGGGAGAGACTGTAGGACATCCATGCCGAATGGCAAATGGCGCCAACTGGCTTCCCCACATGGACGCCGGTGGAAAAATAACATCTCGGCGTGCGGCGTCACCAGACGTCACGCATACCGAGTGTAGAGCGTGGCGTCGATGCGCCACTGGTATCCGCCCGACCCCTGGCGCCGGATGGCTGAGGGGGAGGGGAGGAGCCCCGGAAGCGCATCGCAGCTCCCGGATAAAGAGACCACAGACAACCATGGTAATATAGTAAAAATAATG